>NW_019206507.1:0-135 GCF_002260705.1 Seriola dumerili
ACACACACACACACACACACACACACACACACAGGGTCGTGGTGTCAGCTCAGCTCTCGTGCTGCAGATGTAAACTAAAAGCTTCTATCGAACGCCTCAACTGCTGCGGTGAGGAGGGTCCCGGGGGGGAGGGGT
>NW_019206508.1:0-113 GCF_002260705.1 Seriola dumerili
TGAGCAGGAGCCGTAAAGAATTATATGAATAAGTTCTTATTATTGGCTTTGCAAACTTCCCTTCACCAAACCGTGATTAGTTCTGACCATTTTGTTTTCATTTCATTCTGACG
>NW_019206509.1:0-145 GCF_002260705.1 Seriola dumerili
CAGCTGAGAAACAGGGCAGGAGAGAAAAGATTAGATTACGCAGCTGGAGTTCCCACGAAAGCTATCCGTGAGCTTTATGAACTATCAAAGACCAGCAGACAATGCTTCACACTTTGCTGTCCAAATCTACACATGATGCAAATGA
>NW_019206510.1:0-111 GCF_002260705.1 Seriola dumerili
AATTCCCTTGTAATTCTCTTAACACTACTACGAACACCTATGATCTTCTCCAATGTCTCTAGGGGATAGAAGTCAGGGACATGTTTTCATTATCTACTATTTACAATAGTC
>NW_019206511.1:0-120 GCF_002260705.1 Seriola dumerili
TTCATATTTAGTTACTTTTGTCACACTTTTTTCATTTACGTATGTATTATTATAGTAATTGTATAGACCACTGTTCACTTCCATTGTAGTCTAATTTCAGTTGTTGCTTGATTTGCATTT
>NW_019206512.1:0-231 GCF_002260705.1 Seriola dumerili
AGACTACGCGAAATACAGCAGCGTATAATTGATAATGACACCATCTTCCAAAATATACGCAGTGTGAGCATGTCAGTACTAAGTCGTGTACTTGCCCGCAACAGAATAAGGATGAAACAAATTTACAGAGTTCCTTTCGAAAGAAATAGTGAACGTGTGAAGCAACTGCGATATGAGTATGTGCAGGTAAGCTATAGTGTCATTGGTTCTGAATTTCGAAGTGCATAGGCT
>NW_019206513.1:0-100 GCF_002260705.1 Seriola dumerili
TCCACAGAGAAATGCAACACAGCCTGTATTCAGAAACTGGGCATTAAAACCAGGCATCATAACTTCTGTAACTTTGTGATGTCACAACAAAGCAGTCTCC
>NW_019206514.1:0-144 GCF_002260705.1 Seriola dumerili
ACTGCTTTGAAATATACAAGGGCTAAAATGACTTAGCAGGCCAGCTAATTTGTGTGCCCACTATTGTTTGTGCGGATCCAGCTCTCGTGTGTGGCGTCGAGCTCTCGTTGTCTATTTTCTCTCTGTGACTAAACTTTATGTTAT
>NW_019206515.1:0-293 GCF_002260705.1 Seriola dumerili
GACAGTAATACTTCTACTCTCTGTTATTCTACTTTACTTCTACTGCACTTTACAGCTGTAGGGTTACACCATCTGCTGCTGCACTGATATTTATATTGTATATTTCAACTATCACCTCTTCCTCATATACGAGTCTTTATATATCATTTATTTAAGGATATATATTTACATTTTATGTTTATCTTTATAATCTTAGTTTTTATTCTCTATTCTTTGCTGTTAAATTTCCATTTCCCCCTGGGGAATCAATAAAGCATTCTGATTGATTGATTGATTGATTGATTGATTGATTG
>NW_019206516.1:0-120 GCF_002260705.1 Seriola dumerili
TTTACGACTTTTTTATGACATGCTATACTATATTTTTACGACATTTTTATGACTTACTATACTTGACATTTTTATGACATATTATACGATGATAGTTTTAAGACATTTTTATGACATGCT
>NW_019206517.1:0-165 GCF_002260705.1 Seriola dumerili
TTGTTAAACAAATTTCAACAATTGGTTACATTGTCCACAACTTCAATTAGTTCATCAGACAATGTGGGATTCAAACCCCTGACCCTGTAATTAAGAGCCTCATGCTCCACCAAGCCCTGTAAAACTAAATTTATTGAGCGAATTTCAATAATTGGTTATGCTGTC
>NW_019206518.1:0-126 GCF_002260705.1 Seriola dumerili
GTCCTCATCCCATCTTGTCTCCTGGAGACATAGGACATCACAGGCTGGATTACTTAATATATTGTTCATCCTACCACAAGTGCGGAGACCATTGATGTTTAGGGAGTGCAGCAACAACATTGTAAT
>NW_019206519.1:0-191 GCF_002260705.1 Seriola dumerili
AAAAAACTGCACCTTCTGGCAGAAGTCATGCCATCTTCCCTTCAGTTCATCAATGAAGTTGGTATTATCCTTATCCAAAATGCGTTGAAGCTCCTCCATCACCTATGAAATATCAAATACACCAATACAGACATTTAAATATATCATTTAAAAGGAAATTGGTATTTTAAACATTGTGTGTGATACCATGG
>NW_019206520.1:0-103 GCF_002260705.1 Seriola dumerili
ATTTCTTTTTTTCCCCTATTTTCTATATTATAGTATGAGGACATCTTTTATATGTATTTATATATATATTTATATTTAAACTCATATCCTTACATATTTCTTT
>NW_019206521.1:0-102 GCF_002260705.1 Seriola dumerili
GTCATAGTATACTAAGGCATTAAAATATAATACTATGATAAGGCATAAAAAGGTAATATTTTTGTAAGGCAAAAAAATGTCAAAATTCGTCATAGTATAGTA
>NW_019206522.1:0-110 GCF_002260705.1 Seriola dumerili
GCAAAAGAAATAGAAACATTGCTCCTGTAAAAAAAAAAAAAAGAAAAGAAAGATCTTGTCAGCATGAACTGAACTGCAGCCAGGGCTGCTGCAGAAAAATTCGGGGGCTT
>NW_019206523.1:0-127 GCF_002260705.1 Seriola dumerili
AGTGGACTTCTATGCAGTGTCCGCTGATAATGTGTGGGCCGGTCTGGACAGAAAATGCCAGGGCTAAATTTTTGTCCCAGTCCACCCCTGGTCCCAACTGATGTTTTATATGTTTCCTCCTGTTTGT
>NW_019206524.1:0-557 GCF_002260705.1 Seriola dumerili
GTTAAGGAGACTAGTTTTATGAATTATATAGTGTAATGTTTCGTATTTGTATGTGTTAAATCTAAAACCACATAAAAAACATTAGTACTTAAGATGGCAGTTGCCAAAGAAAAACAAAATATCCTTCTTTGCTTTTTATTTTCTCAAACACCCGGTCTGAGAAGTTAATGTTAGCAAACCAAGTTCATGTTAGGGTTGACCACATCTAACTTTACGAGTAAACAATGTGTGTTTGCTTAATGTGTTTCTTCAGTGTGACTGTCTGTGACATGGCAAAAGGAGGATCCAACTGACTGACAGCAAAAAACAGATAAATGTGAACATCCCTGCTCCTGAACTGTCACTCACACAGGTTCCTGAATGAACTGGGTGTCCACAAGCCAAGATATTTCTTCTCTGATGCACAGAAAGGTATGTTGTCTTCTCAAAAGTCTAACAAGGGAATTCTACTGTTTTACAACTGCAAGGAGACAGATTAGCTAGACCCTCTTTATTTTCTGCTACCACTTTATGATAAGTGTTGAGTTCGTCTCCTGAACTCGCGTGTTGGTTTGATG
>NW_019206525.1:0-130 GCF_002260705.1 Seriola dumerili
CAGTGATGACATTTCTACCTGCAGTGATGATGTATCTACCTGTAGTAATGACATTTCTACCTGCAGTGATGATGCTTCTACTTGTAGTGATGACATTTCCACCTTCAGTGATGATGCTTCTACCTGCAGT
>NW_019206526.1:0-145 GCF_002260705.1 Seriola dumerili
CAGTGATCGGATTTGGAATGAAATACTGTCGACAGCAACACCACATCATTTCTTCCGTCTTCTTTACTTTTTTTCTTGTTCATCTTAAACACTATATGTACTTAGTATTATTGCAATTTCTACTTTTCTACTTCACTGTTCATTG
>NW_019206527.1:0-121 GCF_002260705.1 Seriola dumerili
GAGCTACAGGATGAAAGAAGAGGTACTTCGGAGAGCCTGGCGTAAGAAAGAAGTGCTTTGCGACAATGCCCGCTTTTATGTCGACCATGACTTTCCTTCTGAAGTGCTGAAGAAACGCGGG
>NW_019206528.1:0-703 GCF_002260705.1 Seriola dumerili
AACCCCCCCCCCCCCCAGTGTCATACAGTCAAACTGGTCATATGAACAATCTAACAAACACTTTGCTTTATCATGAACCATAATAGCAATCTATCAAAGATTCATGAATAACATTTAGCTTATCTAAACTCTTCATAATGTGTATTCACACTGTTTATACAGTTTGTATTTGATAGTGTTTAATGCCAGTTACAAGATTAAATTTTGATGGAGGATCGAAGAATCTAAACTTATTGAGTAATGTTGTGTCTTTAATGCTGCATGTTTGTTGTTCTCAAGAGGAAGGGGCATCATTTCATTCAGACTCCTGAAGGTTGCACATGATATAGTCTTAAATGGGACAGTTATACCAGGATAAATCCTCCACAAACTTAAGGAAATTAGATTTTGTTTATATTTCCAGTAGCTGTAATTATCCTAAATGTAGCAGACCCCACATTAAAATATTTGTACATGTTTTTGTTTACTTCTTTGCAGTTGTATGCCACCAACCAGCCAAGTTACAGGAAATATAGTGACAATCTCTCCTTCCTGACTTACAGCATTGAATAATGGCCGGAAATGTTTTTGCAGAGCATTATGATATCACAGTGAAGTTGACCCGTTGACCTTTTGGATATAAAATGTCATCTCCAAATTCTAAATCAGTTCATCCTTAAGTCCAAATGAATGTTTGCGCCAAATTTGAAGTAGTTCCCTCAAA
>NW_019206529.1:0-136 GCF_002260705.1 Seriola dumerili
TGTTACATGATGATTTCCCAGACCTGATTTGCATAGACATGGAAACCATGCATCATGTTTAACTCCCCAATCAGTGATATTATAGACAGAACAGATTACCTTTAACAAGTGGTGCAAAATATAAATAAAAAATTAG
>NW_019206530.1:0-158 GCF_002260705.1 Seriola dumerili
CACACACACACACACACACACATACACACACACGAACAAAAACATGCAACCCCAGACCTTTACCCCAGCCCTGCTGTGTTACCCCGCCCTGCCCCCAACCATCCAATACATGACCCTGATGACCCTTCGCGCCACCCCACTCTGCCCCCCTCCCGGCC
>NW_019206531.1:0-341 GCF_002260705.1 Seriola dumerili
GGGGGGCTTAGAGGAAATATTCATGACAAAAGCACAACTATTTACTGATAAATAAGGACCTGAAAACAGTAGGCAAAAGGGGAAAGTGATGCTGAAGTAAGTATGTGAGAGAAATGGGGAGAGACTGCAGGGAGTTCGTGCTTTTATTTGTGTTTACAAAATATAAGAAAGGGAGACGGAGAATATGTGGGCGAGAGACACTGAAAGCATCTGTTTAATATAATCTCATTCAAATTTATGCTCAGCCTGATGCGTACGAAAAGTTTTCAAACTCCTTATTTTTTTATTATTTTCAGCACTGTTATCCAGGGAGGCGATGGCTGTTTCATCCTCTAAAAAAA
>NW_019206532.1:0-175 GCF_002260705.1 Seriola dumerili
CCTCAACCTAGACAAAAAATCAGGATAAACATTCATTTAATAACGTGTCATTTTACATTATTTTGCACAGAAACCACCTTCCTCTACTCTTCTAAAGTCAACCTGTATTCAACTCAATGCAGTGACTCCAAACCAGTGTTGGACCTTAAATACACATTTGAGTTTATTTGAGAAT
>NW_019206533.1:0-115 GCF_002260705.1 Seriola dumerili
AAACCATTGATTTTAAAATAACACACGTGATTTGTGACCATTTATGAATAGGAAAACACTGTCATGCGCAACCATCTACTAAGCTCATCAAACAACTTATTCAGAGAGAATGTGT
>NW_019206534.1:0-176 GCF_002260705.1 Seriola dumerili
TTGAAAACTTATCTTGTAGTGAATGATTGTGTATCTGGAGGATTGATGATTGTCGTCGGCCCTGGAGAACGGTGTAGATACCTTTTTAATTCAAACTTCTCATCAGCAGCCTCTGGGCTTTATATCTTTATGCAGGGGTCGGTGCATAGTTCAAATGGGCTTGTTTCCTCTCCTTT
>NW_019206535.1:0-155 GCF_002260705.1 Seriola dumerili
TCTCTGTTTACAGACCTGCTGGTTCAGCCAATCATCTCTGTGTCCTCCTCCATGGACAGGGTCTCCGAGGCCCAGCAGCAGGGAAATTTAAGTGTATTCATTGGCTCCAATTTCAGCATCAGCTGCTCCATCCAGCCACAGTACCCAGGAGGCTT
>NW_019206536.1:0-144 GCF_002260705.1 Seriola dumerili
TCCAGAATATGGACCAGAATATGGAAACAACTAATAATTTTTTTCATTATCAATTCATCAATTAATAATTTTTGGTTAAAGTATTTATCAGTTGTACCAAAAATGTGTTTTGAAAATGACAAAAAATAATGGTAAATGCCCCCC
>NW_019206537.1:0-123 GCF_002260705.1 Seriola dumerili
AAAAATACTCAAGTTAAGTACAGATAGTCGAAAAATAATACTTAAGTGCAGTTCTCAAGTAAATGTAGTTCGTTACTGTCCACTCCTGTTCATAATCAAAAATCACATGGAAATCTCACATAA
>NW_019206538.1:0-120 GCF_002260705.1 Seriola dumerili
GTTCACATTCATAGTTCACAATTGTGAATTTTAAATTATCATTATATAATATTATATAATTATTATATTAAATTAATAATGTGAGTTAAATAATGTGTCATAAAGCAGGAAACTTATGCA
>NW_019206539.1:0-444 GCF_002260705.1 Seriola dumerili
ATTATTATTATTATTATTATTATTATTAGCAGTGGTGAGATGGCCTGATTGTATTTTTCTTTTAAGAGATTTATATTGGACAAGACTGTACTGAATTCATTTTGCATTGTTTTGCATTAAAAGCATTGATCAAAATTGAATTACAGTTTCTTTCTTCACAATACACAAGTAAAATGATGATTTTAACTATCCTCCTGTGGAACAAAATTCAGGTGGTTCAGTGTAATTTCTGTCAAATAACAAATCACGTTTATTATTCACATGACCACTAGGTGGCATCCTTCACTTTTTACTTTCCTACCCTTTTACATAGGGCAGTTTCTCTCCTGCACAACTAAATTTTCACATTTGTTTTACATTCAATTCAGGGCCATTTGCTAAATGGTTATTCGTGGGGATAGTGGATATAACAATATATTGTTTTATTAATGAAATGGAAATGAG
>NW_019206540.1:0-256 GCF_002260705.1 Seriola dumerili
AATCAATCAGTCCTTTTTGTTTGTTGTTACTTGTCCTATACAAGAAACAAAGTGTCCACCGGTTAATCCTCTGGAGTTGAGTTGACCCTTTGACCTTTGGTGCGGTTCCGTGCGGTTGGGACATGCTAAAAGCATGGTCCGTTTGCGATAGATGCTACAAGGTTATTGCAGTGAATGTCAGTAATGTGTGTTAAGTTAAAGAGTTAAAATGAATGCACGAGTCCAGGTTGTAGATGCAGGGAGAAGGTGCTCTGAG
>NW_019206541.1:0-139 GCF_002260705.1 Seriola dumerili
GTACTACAAAAATTCTAAAAAATCAACTGAATTTTTTTCCGTACTGCTTGATATTGTATTTTTCTTTAGTCAGAGCAAAAAATCCTTACAAGCTAGAAACTTTTTTTTATTGTTTCTAGTTTCTGATTCTGTTAATGAA
>NW_019206542.1:0-131 GCF_002260705.1 Seriola dumerili
AACAGTTTTAGGTTTAATAGCCTGAAATATTCCAACAATGTGATGAGCTGGATATAATCTTAGGAAACACTGGAAGTCTTTTGGAGAGCGAGAGAGGCTGACATATCATATTAGAAATAATTCTTTTCATT
>NW_019206543.1:0-129 GCF_002260705.1 Seriola dumerili
ATATGTTTATCTCTTTTAACACCTCCCCTCCTGGATACACGATCATTTCAGTTTGTTTCCCACTGTATCCATTGCATTATTTTTAAGACGGTGTGTTCTTTTTAAAAATGAAGTCTAATCTATTGAGAC
>NW_019206544.1:0-168 GCF_002260705.1 Seriola dumerili
TGCCTTACTATACTATGACGTTTCATGCCATACTATACTGTGACTTTTTTAAAAATTATTATACTATGAGGTTTTTATTGGGTTTTTTCACGCCTTATTATACTATGACGATTTTATGCCTTCTTATATTATGTCGTTTTTCTGACTTTTCATGCCTTACTATACTAT
>NW_019206545.1:0-138 GCF_002260705.1 Seriola dumerili
CTCTAGTTGCTGAAGTCCATCCCATTTCAGTTTTTTCCTCAGTTTTCTCTCCTGCTTAATTTTAACTCTCCCCTCTTTCAGTCTTTTTAACATTGCTTTCATAACTTCTTCCAGATTCCCATGAAGCTCCTCTCTCTC
>NW_019206546.1:0-150 GCF_002260705.1 Seriola dumerili
TTGATGCTGGTCTGGCGTTTTGATCTTGCTGGGGAGGCCATGCTGGAAGCGACAGCGTGTGCCGTAAAGGCAAAACCCCAAGGAGCCTAAGGTGCGGCACCGAGCTCCTCAAGGCTTCCACTCCTTGGTCTGTGGTTGTAGCTGGTGGCT
>NW_019206547.1:0-153 GCF_002260705.1 Seriola dumerili
TTGTTTGGTCACACTGACCTTGACCTTTGACCACCAAATTTAATCAGTTCATCCTTCACTCCCAGTGGACATTTGTGCCGAACGAAAAGGAATTCCATAGTTGAGTTCCCGACATATTTTGTGAGGCCACTGCACCTTTGACCTTTGACCACC
>NW_019206548.1:0-187 GCF_002260705.1 Seriola dumerili
GTCGCCATATTGACTGTGGTCATGTGCTGATAAAAACCTGCTTAACATCTGGATCATAAGTTATCAGAGATAACCGAGTGCTGAGAAAGGTTAGCACTCGGGTGTAATGGTACACAAAAATCTCAGTTTGGCATGTACCTCGGTTTCGAGGTCACAGTTCAGTACGTTTTCTGGACAGTGGAAACAA
>NW_019206549.1:0-113 GCF_002260705.1 Seriola dumerili
ATACTATGATGTTTTTTGATGTTTTTATGCCTTACTACATATTATGACGTTTTTAATGACATTTTATGTCTTATTGTACCATGATGTTTTTTAATGTTTTTATGCCTTACTAT
>NW_019206550.1:0-134 GCF_002260705.1 Seriola dumerili
AGCATTAGCCTACAATGCTAGTTTAGGCTAATGGTTGTGGCTGGATGTTTTTTTTTTTTGTTGTGTACACAGGGTAAAGTTGTGCCTGCCTAAAGTCGTTGCTTGATTAGTTTCTGCTTTCACTGGGCTTCGTA
>NW_019206551.1:0-182 GCF_002260705.1 Seriola dumerili
CAACATGATGGAGAAATGAGACATTTACTAACATCAACATATTCCTCAGGGATGATCATATTTTCTTGATGATTCAGTAAAGATCTAATTTCTTGTCTTTTCATTCAGGACAATAATTTAATGATGTTATTTAATCTAAACACTGACCAGTTTTGATGCCCTGATGATGGATACATGGTGAA
>NW_019206552.1:0-701 GCF_002260705.1 Seriola dumerili
CACTATTCAAAATCAGTTCTATAATGGTGCCATTGTGAACGGGCTTGATTAACTGAAGAGATTTGTTGATTGATTTTCTTTTTGCAGTTTAGACCATTTTGTTATTATGTTTTACTTGTCACATGGATGAATTTGTTGATGGATACTTTGTAAAGTTGGAGTAATACCAGTAAGAAAGTGCAGATACTTTCAAAATTTTAATTTAGTAGGATTCAACAAAATGAGCTCACATGATTAATTATGACATAATAATTATGATAATCCTATTAATTAATTATAATTGTTATAACAGTTTCGTATTTCTATTTCTCAAAAATACTAAATCTCAAAGTCTGTCATGAACTTCTGTTGGAAAATCACTTTTTCCATTTGTGCACCCCTACACAACAAACTTGCACATGAATTACAAGGTATTTAACAACATGAAGACAAACAGCAGACGTATCACACACAAGACACAAATGCAGACAAATGTCTACATTTATCTACATGAAGGATTAATAGAGGAGAATCCAGAATTTAGCATAGCATACATGCTATACTAGTTTCTGTTTCTCACAAGAGGCACACAAACAAACATGTAAAGATGTAGACATGTATAATTGTGTATTATTTATCAATGTTGGCTAAGTTAATTTAGCAGATAATGAATGAGTTAATAGTTTAAGCCCAGGGGTTTCAGTTGTTTTTGGACTGAAAAC
>NW_019206553.1:0-156 GCF_002260705.1 Seriola dumerili
ACTGATGTATTTTATGTCATAGAATAAAACGTGAAAATGCCTTGAGTTTGTGTTTGACCACAGACCCTATTTCAGTCATCTAACCAAAGAGGTGTTCAAACTAGGATTACCGTCTCATTGTCTGCCTCCGCCATTCAGACTAGTTTCAGGTTACAT
>NW_019206554.1:0-127 GCF_002260705.1 Seriola dumerili
CTGATAAATACTGATCTATCAGCAGCATATTCAACTTTAGGCTTAAATGTAATTACTACAGTTAAACTGACAATTCGTTTTTCAGCCTATATCTGACCACTAACTAATCAGTATCTGATTTATAGCT
>NW_019206555.1:0-112 GCF_002260705.1 Seriola dumerili
CAGTTAGGGTTGCCAATTAGCTTCTTATGCATGTCTTTGCACAAGAGAACCTAGGTGCGCACTGGGAGAACATACAAACTCCACAAAGAAATTTCTTAGCCTGGGATTGAAC
>NW_019206556.1:0-224 GCF_002260705.1 Seriola dumerili
GTGGAGGGACATCAGAGATGATGACATCATCAGGAAGTGTCACACTGATTCTTTAAATGTGTTTCATGTCTGAGTTCAGATTCAAGTTCTGACTCAGAAAAGTCGTAGCAGACAATAACTGACCTGTCTCCATATTCAGCCTTTATAAACAGCATACACAGCGATAGTAAAGGCTTTATAATGCATTATAATGTTGCTGTTAGCAGGTGACTGAGGTGGGCGGG
>NW_019206557.1:0-112 GCF_002260705.1 Seriola dumerili
CTTTCTTCACTTGTCCACACGTTACCTCTTTTCTTCTCGCTTCTCTTCCTTTACTTTTTCTCTCTCTCACTTTTTTTCCCCATCATCTTCTCTTTTCTCCTTTCTGTTCTCT
>NW_019206558.1:0-145 GCF_002260705.1 Seriola dumerili
GTCCATCAGTTGATTTTACACTAATTCACATTATTTTCTTGTTAAAGGAACGAGCCATCAAAGTTTATCAGTCTGTTTCTATCTTCGAGAATCTGTTGAAGACTCTCTTCAACACCCTGACATGCCTAAATGGCTCTTACTCTGT
>NW_019206559.1:0-190 GCF_002260705.1 Seriola dumerili
ATACTGAGCTTGGAAGATCTGCTTTTGGCTTCTTTGCACCTTCCACCTGAACTGTCTAACAAAGCACTTTAAAAACAAAGCCGTTGGTACCTCTTGATCATTTTAGATTCTTAATCTCTAACCTTTTAATTTCAGTTTGTACCTGTTTTAATTGATTTTTGTGATGGCATTATTTGTGAATTGTATTTAT
>NW_019206560.1:0-130 GCF_002260705.1 Seriola dumerili
GGACAAATTTGGGGTTGAAACCATCAGTGTGAGGTTATTGTGGCCAGTCATGGCAGCTTCAAAAGGCTTTTTGAGGGACACCTTAACATCAAAACGATGTTCAGTAGGAAACAGATGCAACTGACCCACC
>NW_019206561.1:0-877 GCF_002260705.1 Seriola dumerili
GTTTTCAGTTTGTTGAAAACGTGTGTGTGCTTGCGGACATGAGAGAGGGGCAACAGCTAAACCCTCTGCTGCAATGTCTCTTTTCCTCCCGGCTCGCTCTGGTACAATCCGTGGCAGCTGGACGTCGTGGGCCTGGAGGACCCCAGGGAGGAACACCTGAAAGCCAAACAGGCGGCTCTGGCAAATGGGCCAGTTGCCTCACCGGCCGGGAGAGAGTCTGCCAGGCCGCTCTCTTCTTCTTCCTAGCCTGACAACTGATAGCTAAGGCAGGTTGAACCAGCAAAGCTGTAGCAGGGGCTGGGGCTTTCCTGGGCCAGTCAGGTCCGTTCTTCTGCCTGGAGGAGGGGGGCAGCGTGGGCTGAGGTTTTGGCCGTTTTGGAGAAGCTGCACTTGAGAAGTAGCCTGCGCGAAGGTCTTTCACTCCACAGCCGAGGGAGGAATAGGGGCTTTGCGAGGGAGAGTTGGTGAAGTTGGAGCACCTTATCTTCCTTCTTCTTGGCGTCAGATCACCGCTGCTTGGAGGGCAGCGCAGAGCCGAAGATACCCTCTGGGGTATCATCTTTTTACTTGTCAGATAGGTTGGCGAGGTTAAGCCGTCGCGCTCGTTCCTGTAAGACCACGGTTCCTAGTGCTTACCTGTGGCCTGGACCGCGCAACGTTGAACACGGAGGCATAAATCAGAGATGAAAGATGTTTCCTCCCAGTTAAGCTGGGTCTTGGGTTCTCTCGTACTCATCACATATCACTACTTGGTACGCAATGAGGAGTGAGAGAACATTGAGTGCCCTCACTGTAACCGGTCCGACTTAGAGGGCAGTGTAGGGTTTTGGGTTGACACTGACAGCCGAGGATGGAGGTGTGCCGTGACCAGCGGCTC
>NW_019206562.1:0-112 GCF_002260705.1 Seriola dumerili
TGTTATTTAGATTATTTAATTGTTTAAATGCAGTTTTAATGTCATCTTTATGTTTTATTTTTAATGTAATTCTACTTTGCCTTATTTCTGAGTGCTGCTATATAAATAAACT
>NW_019206563.1:0-154 GCF_002260705.1 Seriola dumerili
TTATCCTGGAGCCTCAGAGTACGATCAGGTCAGCTGCAGCTCTCTCACATACACACTGTTTAAGTAACATTTATATTCTCTGTTCATTTGCAACCGAAGTAAGTGATAATACACATTTTGTTTAAAATCATTTCACCTTTGTTTTAAAGGAAAT
>NW_019206564.1:0-967 GCF_002260705.1 Seriola dumerili
CTCTCTCTCTCTCTCTCTCTCTCTCTCTCTCTTCCATCTTCCCCTCCAGACACTGTGCAGATGGCTGCTGACTGTCAGAAAAAACTACAGAATGGTCCTCTACCACAACTGGAGACATGCGTTCAACGTCTGCCAGTGCATGTTTGCCATGCTAACGGTAAAGATCATGCTAACTGTAGATCATTAAGTTTTGAGTCAGAGACACTTGCGTCACAGAACTGACAATTTGTAGCAAAGGTTCATACACTTCCATTTGCTCTTGATGGAGCTCTCAAACAATTTCCAAGGATTCTTCTCGCCTTAATGAATAAATCCTAGCGTTAAATCAGCATTACCAAAAGTCTGCCATGTAAGGAGGAGTTCAACAACTGTGGGAAGTAACAAGCATGTACTTATGTCCTTAAGTACAATTTAGAGGTACTTGTGCTTTACCTGAGTGCTTTTTCTTATGCTACAATATATTTCTATGCTACTAAATTTCAGGTGGAATATTGTACTTTTACACTACATTTACTTAACACCTGACAGCAATACTTACTAGTTACCTTCCAGATTAAGATTTTACATAAAAAAAACACACTGAATAATACAATTCATAGTTATGGATCAAACCAGTGGTTCCCAACCCTTACAAAAAAGCAGTGTCTATTGTGGCCACTTAACATTCAACAAGAGGTGTCCACTCTAAACGTCTCAGATTGTTTCAATGAAATAACAGTTTGAGACTCAATCCCTCAGGTGAAACTATCCCATACTTTGCAAATAGTTCATAAAAGTCTGAAAAATGAACAAATCTGTGTATCAGAATTTTGTTTTTTCTTTTCTCCTCACATTATCTCAGGACCCCCTGGTATATAAAGGAGTTAAAACTAGTTCCGCTTCAACCAGCTTTAAAAAGCTGTACCAGATGTACTCGCCTCTGCCAAGCAGGTTATGTTTTCACCCATGTCTGTTTGTTGGTTTGTTT
>NW_019206565.1:0-116 GCF_002260705.1 Seriola dumerili
GTGTCGTTTCAATCTTAGCAGGTACATGCAGGAAAACTCGAAAAATAGCAACCCGGTGCGCCGAGGAGCACTGAGGAAAAATCATTTGCATGCACAACGAAGTGAAGAATGCTCTC
>NW_019206566.1:0-141 GCF_002260705.1 Seriola dumerili
CAGCTATGTGTGTTCACAAGCCCAAAAATGTAACTTCAATGATCTTCAACGCTTTTGATTGCAGTTATTAAAGTCATAACCCTAGTCTCCTCTGAAAGGTTACTCTTTAAACTTTGCAATCAAAAAGTCAAAAGGAGTATA
>NW_019206567.1:0-170 GCF_002260705.1 Seriola dumerili
TAAGATGACTGTAACGTCATTAAACGCTTCGTGGAAGATAAAGCTTAAATGTCTGAGACAGGATTGCAGACTAAGTTATTGTAGCCTGTTGTCTGTTTCCTGTTTGATATAAACATTTGTTTGTTCCTGTCACAGCTGATGGGAAAATAAATTAAACTTCTGGAAACTGG
>NW_019206568.1:0-130 GCF_002260705.1 Seriola dumerili
CAGACGACGTCACAGTTATAAAATCATGATTTGACCAGACGTAGACTAGGTGTTGACCTGGTCTTGTTTTCTCAAACAAACAGACAGTTGTATAAAGAGATTGTTGAGAGATAAAACAAATATACCTATC
>NW_019206569.1:0-171 GCF_002260705.1 Seriola dumerili
CTCAGTGGCTCGCACGTATGACATGAAATGAAATGAAATGAAATGAAATGAAATCCGCTGACGAATTGTTTCCCCACACACTGATTTATCTGTGGCGGCCAGGCGCTATTAGTCGCCATATATTTATTTTCTAAATCATCTATGGTCACACTGCTTCTCCATCCTCTGCCC
>NW_019206570.1:0-250 GCF_002260705.1 Seriola dumerili
CAGGAGCAGCAGAGTATCCTGACGGAAGTAGAGGAAAGATAGTGAAGGTTACTCTGTGAAAGGGACACTATGGATGATTTTATGATTGAGTTAGCACTTGCTGAATACCCTGGCACTGCTAATGCGAGTCTGTTGACCCCTGCCGTTGTTCATACGTGAACCCATACTCCCAGATCGATCCATCAAGAACACAAACTCTCCACACGAGGCGACTGAAGACATCACAGACTGGGGGAACTCAGGGTACAGA
>NW_019206571.1:0-157 GCF_002260705.1 Seriola dumerili
AGTTCAAGCACAAGTGACTTGCTTTCACTGGCTGAGAAACAGTGTTTTGTTTTTTAATAAATAAATGTATATTTTGTTCTCAATTTGTTCTCTTCTTTACCTAAATCAAATGGAATCAACAAGAGTATTGATAAAGTTCAGGACCGATAAGCACTAA
>NW_019206572.1:0-140 GCF_002260705.1 Seriola dumerili
AATGACAGATCCTCTGACAAACATGGCCGATATGAAAACATGTTTTGGGATGAAGGGGCTGGCGATATGTTTTCAGTTGACTATTACTTTACAACCGGTGGTTGCCTGTAGCACTACTGTAGACCATTCATTCTGACTGA
>NW_019206573.1:0-154 GCF_002260705.1 Seriola dumerili
ATTAGGAGGATTTGAATGTCGTCAGCGAGGGGATTTGTAAAGCAGCACAGAGAAATACAAGGAGGGACGCAGGAAACGAGAGGTGAGAGGAAAACGTAAAGAAAGAAAAAGAAAGTTTTGTTTTGTAATTAATATAATTATTATTTATGATTTA
>NW_019206574.1:0-137 GCF_002260705.1 Seriola dumerili
GGGTCCAGACGCTTTACGAGCCGAGATTCGGGGAGCCACGAGTCACATAATGGCTCGCGCTCGGTCCGAGTCTTCCACCACCTCACTGCCGTAGGTGTGAGACCCAACACCTCAGCACGAGAACCTGAAGCTCGTGC
>NW_019206575.1:0-123 GCF_002260705.1 Seriola dumerili
TATACTATGACGTTTTATACCTTACTATACTATGACGTTATTTTTTCATTTTTTTGCCTTTCTATACTATGATGTTTTTTTTCGTTTTTTTTGCCTTACTATACTATGACATTTTTTTTTTTT
>NW_019206576.1:0-127 GCF_002260705.1 Seriola dumerili
AACTGATATGTGTGATTGTTTGTGAAAATTTCCAATTTAGATAAAGAAAAATAAAAAACAAACTTCAAACTTCCAAATTAAAAAAAAGAAAAAGAAATACAGAAACGCGCCAGTGATAAACAGTATT
>NW_019206577.1:0-144 GCF_002260705.1 Seriola dumerili
TTAAACATATAGCTCCTGAACGGTCGAGCACGTCCTTTTGCATAAAAAGTTGACGGTGTTTTTCTTTTATTTGTGTTTACAAAATGGCTAGTGCTACACATGGTTAGCAAATCTGCACTTTCTTTTCATTTTACATTTTTCAGA
>NW_019206578.1:0-873 GCF_002260705.1 Seriola dumerili
CCCTGCCTCATCTGGACCGTGACTCTGTGGTCCAACATCCACTGGATGGATTGGCACAAATTTAGTTTCAAATACCCATGGTGCCATGATCATGAATCCTACTGACCTTGCTGATCCCCTGACTTTTCATCTAGTGCCATCACACAATCAAAATTATACATTGTCCAAGAATTTACAAAACCTGCTAAACGTCATGCACGTTAGCATTGTTGTTTTGAGCATGTTAGCATTGTTGTTCTGAGTATGTTAGCACACTGACATATTGTATTTAGCTCAAAGCTCCACTGTGCTGAAGTACAGCTTCAGAGAGCTGTTAACATGGCATAACATTCTGTCAGATTTCAACTCCATATACAAAATGAAAAATCTTGATCTGCAATAAACTAGTCAAACAAGTTCTTGATGTGACTGGTGTCATCAAATATGCTATATTTCCCCTCAAACCATGTCTACTGTAGTTTAATTTACTGGCAAACATCTAAGCAACTCATCTCCATGGTGTTGTAGTGACAAATAGAGTTTGCACAGTTGGAAAAAGAGTAAGCAATAAAACACCATCAATAACTACTGTAGAGAACCTGCAGAGAAATTCCCTCAGAGCCACAACTAACCAGCTGCCTCACACTGACTGAGACACTCTCTCATAGTCATGTAGCAGGTACTAAATATAACTGAAACCTTACAACCTCATAAACATCTGGCCATTTATTCCCTACTTGAAGATATAGATGGAAATTTCTCTTTTAAAAATGAGAGAGAGAAAGAAATAACTAGAAGCAGCACACAAGAGATAGGAAGGAAGCCTCGCTTTATAGAAAGTGAAAGTTGGCCCTACTGCATCTTTGTTATTTGAGAATGACTATATCAAAAGCA
>NW_019206579.1:0-239 GCF_002260705.1 Seriola dumerili
ACAGTGATCTCAGGAGCGTTATCATTTAGGTCCACCACTTCTACCAGCACTTTACAGTGAGCAGACATCGGAGGCTGGCCTTTGTCACTGGCCTCTACACGTATCTCAAAAGCCTTTTTTTCTTCATAGTCTATATTTCCTTTTACTTTAATCGCGCCTGTTTGACTGTTAATTTCAAAAATATCAAGTACATGATCTTGATCCTTGCTCCTCAACGAATACACAACCTCACTGTTCAG
>NW_019206580.1:0-601 GCF_002260705.1 Seriola dumerili
AACTTTTTGTTGTACATGTACAATGTGTGTATAGTGTGAACATGTACATGTTGTTGTTGTTGTTGACTGAGTGGATGACTTCAGTTTCTTTAGCACCAATATGCATTATCACAAGCAGACAAAAAAGGCTGAAAAATAATCAGATACACAAATGTTTAGGTGCTATCTAAGTCTATTGGGGGATGTTTGGACAGGGGGAAAAATCTCTGTTCTGGCTGTCTGATGTCAAATTAACATCTCCCTCCTCCTCGGTCGAATGTCACTCCATGGATTAAAGCTGCAGACCCTGGAGGTTTAGCAGAGCCTCAGCTGGACAACAACACTGTTGTTTCACTGCAGTTCCATCGATCACTGCAGGTCCTCCACGGTGGAGCTGTTTAATTAAAATGCAGATTAGTTACTTTTTGAAACAAATGATGAGATTTCCTCTGGGTGTCTTGTGTGTTTGGAGGTTACATCCAGGTGACATTTCTCTTTACTGCCACGTGCCGCTGTTAGACCTTAATCTGTTGCTCAGCCCGGGGTTTGACCTCCCGAGTCAAGTTACAATACAGTGAATTCACAGGTGGCAGTAAAGCTTCAATCTTTGGTTTTCTTTCTT
>NW_019206581.1:0-145 GCF_002260705.1 Seriola dumerili
AGTTCCAGATAGATGTGACAGGTACATTATACAGTATAGGATGAGAAAGAGTGGGAGCCAAGAAAGAAGAGAAACCAAAAAAGAAAGAAAACCCAGCAACCCAGAGACAAAACACAAGAGCATTTTATACAAATGCCCTTATCAG
>NW_019206582.1:0-102 GCF_002260705.1 Seriola dumerili
CTATACTATGACTTTTTATGTCATGCTATACTATGACTTCTTTTTTACTTTTTATGCCATGCTATACTGTGACTTTTTTTTTACTTTTTATGCCTTACTATA
>NW_019206583.1:0-644 GCF_002260705.1 Seriola dumerili
CAGACGCCCAGAAGCCGACTCCTAACACCTACGAGGAGAAGATGACCACCATTGTCAGTGAATGGAGAGACATTGTGGTGTATTTTCTAGTCAATATAAGCTCAGGTAACTGCATGCAAGTTGTCAAGCTAAACTGAGCTAAAAACAGGGAATCACAGAAGGATAAATTCATTGTTGAATGCTCAGTGAAACAGAGCAAAGCAGTTTGTGCTAAAACAAAGTAAAATGTAAGAAGCAGCTGCGGCCAAACTCTTCCTGTCTACCACTCGAAGCAAACTGAAGCTCAAAGCTGCACATTCAAGTGATCTGGGATTTCTACAAGTTGTAAGAGCAATGTGCCATCTCTGAACATGCAGACAAAACTAAAGCCACAAGCATGGTGTTAACAAGGCCTCCAGTCAGTGAACTAGAATATTTCCACACAGAACTGTCTTGGACACATTTGTGTTCAGAGTAGTTACCTTGTCGTCCTTCACATCAGGGTGTTTTCTGTCCTCTGGGTCACATTTTGTTTCAAACTAAAACGTCGCTTCAGAAAATGTGTTTCTCTGAAGCAGAAGGCAAACACACAGAGAGCAGCAGACAATAGAGGGAGGAGGGGCCATCAATTAGCAATCAGCACACCTGTGGTGAAAGGCAACCCC
>NW_019206584.1:0-122 GCF_002260705.1 Seriola dumerili
ATTAAGCTTTTGTACAAAGTACCGGTATCGTATTGGTATTGGCGACGCCAGCCTGGGTATTACTTGATACTGGATCGGAAAATAAATCAGTGGTATTGCACATCACTAACCAATGGATGATT
>NW_019206585.1:0-581 GCF_002260705.1 Seriola dumerili
GATGCAGTAGTGGAAGAGGCCGAAGTATCCGGCCTGCGGGGTGTTGACGCTGTCCCCGATCCAGAAGGGCTGGATGAAGACCACCACGGTGATGATGACGAAGCAGATGGTGAACACGGCCCACATGACGCCGATGGCGCGGGAGTTTCTCACATAGTTGGTGTGGTAGATTTTGGCGGCCTCCTGGGCTGGGAGCAGATCCATAGCGAGCAGAGAAAAAAAGTTTGTGTCGGATTTTACAGCTTTTCTGAAAAAATCTCTCTTTAGTAAAAATGTGAAATGTTTTGATGTTGTTCTCAATCCATATGTCCCGAGTCTTTACTCACACAGACACACACAGAGACACACACACACCTGTTGCGGCTGTGGCTGCTCCGTGCTGAAAGAGGTGGCTCAGGATTCAGCACCCTGGACAGCACCTTACTTTAACGACGTGGCTCTGACGTCAGACGTGGACAGGTGCAGAACAGTGTGTTGGCCCATTTTCTTTTCAACGACGAATTTAAATTTCAATCTAATATATTATCAGAGGAGGAGGAAGTACACAGCTTCATTACTGGAGTTAAACTATAGACCCTCTC
>NW_019206586.1:0-369 GCF_002260705.1 Seriola dumerili
TATATATATATATATATGTATACCGGAGTGTTAGCCTTTTTCAAAAATAAAAATGAATCAGTAATAGAACATAGTATTATAAAACTACTGGTCATTTTTACTTACGTACTTTTAGTATGTTTCGTAGATGACACTTGGCTTCCACCACAAGCAGTGACTTTTTTTTCATGAATCGTGTTTTGAATGTGTGGTGTAAACGCAGTTTGTCCAGCTGGGGGCGGTAACGTGCCGTTTCTTTTCTGTCGCCACACAGTAAAAGAAGAGTTCTGACCCGCCGCGCGCGCATCTTCGGGTATGTTTTCCTCGAGCTCAATAGAACGCACCCTGAGGTCCGCGAGACAGCGCGAGCCAGTATGTTAACAAGTAAGC
>NW_019206587.1:0-108 GCF_002260705.1 Seriola dumerili
TTATGAAAGCACCAATGTCATCCCCACAATATAACCTCACAAGTAGTCAGATGAACAGGTACCCAAACTAAATCTAGTTTTCGAATAAACTCCCAGTGCCTATATAAT
>NW_019206588.1:0-139 GCF_002260705.1 Seriola dumerili
AACCACCTGAGCCAGTAGATATTCCTTCACACAGGTGGAGGCTGGCTGTTTATGGACGAGACATTCTCAGCCGGCTGGACCACATCAAAGCCGGCGTAATGTCCACCTTCGGCGGTATCCTAAAAATGGACTCTACAAA
>NW_019206589.1:0-113 GCF_002260705.1 Seriola dumerili
ATCTGTTTGTCCCAGATAAACCTATAAAGAAAAAAAAAAATACTAATGCTAACGAAAACAGCGGCTAGCTCGCACCCCCCAGTTCCGGCCTTGCGCCCATTAAAGAGGAGCTA
>NW_019206590.1:0-130 GCF_002260705.1 Seriola dumerili
AGAAAATAAGCATCTGTAAATATACTTAGAAAACAGAGAGAAAAAAAATCTTTGACTGCAGAACTGCAGAACTGAGAATCATCAGGTTTTCAAGTTGTCTTCAGGATAGATAGATAGATAGATAGATAGA
>NW_019206591.1:0-918 GCF_002260705.1 Seriola dumerili
ACACACACACACACACCCTGTCCCATGTGAAACCTTCTAAGCCTGTAGTCCTATCCCAAACTCTTCTGCAGCAGGGGGGCCCTGCACTGTAATCCCCAAGTGCATGTTGGGTAAATATGTGCCCCAAGACATGGAAGCTTCAGCACCTCATTACATAAGGCCTTTTTCGTCTGACACAGAGCCAGAGCGAGGGAGATGGGAGAAAGTGGGGGACACGCGAAGAAAGGAGAAGCCGAAAAATAAGTCGCAAGTTATTTGGTTTTTCATCTGTGGGTGTGCAGCAGGGGAGTGCACACACAGCACTTCTGAAAAATGTGTGCGCTGTAGTGGTGTGGGGGGGTGGAAGAGGGAGATTTGGATGTAAGAGAGATGTCAAACAAGGGGCTTGCTTGCTGCTTGGCTTTATCACTGCATATTTTAAAGAGGGAATTGGTATTCCTGAGGTTTTCTTTTGCATGACTTAAAAATGAGCAGTGTGTGCGCTTTTCTTCGAATCATTAATTTGTGACAGTCCTCCATTATCTCCTCTGGTCTTCCCTCCTTCTCGTCTGCAATGTTCTAATTCTGATATAAACAGTTTACAAAAAGGTTTCTGCTGTGAGCAATTTCTTACCCACGCTGAAAATTACTTTTCTAATTGTTTGCAAATTACCTGTCAGAGATGTATTAAGAGAGTAGATGTAACTTCCAGTTTAAAATTTTTATATGGCTGCTTTCACAGTGCTGTGCCTATTTATATTTAATAAAGCCCACAGTCATGTTATTTGTTTGTGCAAATCTGCCATCAAATGCTGATTCCAGTTGAAACTTTCATCACTAATAATATCACTTGTGCTGATGACCCTAAGAGAATCATCTACCGACTCTACAGTGTCACTCAGCTGTATGGACTATTAGCTTCTTTCAACTCATTGTTTT
>NW_019206592.1:0-489 GCF_002260705.1 Seriola dumerili
AAAGACTTGAATACTATTGGTTGCTTCTCTGAGCACAATGTTTGACTATCTGTTGTCAGTCTGGCACAAGCCTATAACCCACTTTAAGAGAAGACGGATACAAATATTTAGTTTGAGGGATTTTGTGAAGGAAATTAAGGAAGTGCACCGTCGAGACAGTGAGTCCAAAGGTTGGGTACGAGACTAATAAAAAGCTGTAAGACAAAGTCTAAAGATAAATGAGAGTTGGAATAAAACATGTGATCAGATCATGATTGATCAGTTGATAAGAACGACTATGTTTGATCTTGACTGACTTCTGGATGAAAGATCAAGTGAATAAACGATGAAAGAAACACAAGCACAGAAACACTCACTCACCTCATTATTGATCTTAAACATCACTCAGTGAATAAGTGTCATCTTAAGAGTCTGATGTTATTTCATCATCACCAGTGTTTCCAGCAGTTTCTCTGTCTCTACTGTGACAACATACACTTTTCACTGTCA
>NW_019206593.1:0-127 GCF_002260705.1 Seriola dumerili
TTTATCAACCATTAATTTTAAGTTAGACTAATGTTTTCGGCTGTGAGAAAATGTCTTCCACCCAGTGCAGCCATAGTGTATTCGTATTGTATGTGTGACACCCGTTGTTGAAAGTCAGAGCTCTTAC
>NW_019206594.1:0-102 GCF_002260705.1 Seriola dumerili
AGTGACGCATGGTGGAGCAGCAACAGGCTGTGGGGGGACAGGGAGACTGATCCAGGAGCAAAGTACAGAGAGGACCTTAATGAAAACCTGGTCCAGAGCTCA
>NW_019206595.1:0-312 GCF_002260705.1 Seriola dumerili
GTCCGGTAACATGACAATAACTGTTGATGTCTCTGACGTTAATGATAACCCTCCAGTTTTCACCCAGGACTCATATCACGTAGACTTAAAGGAAAATTCTCCTTTTGGCACGACTGTTATTTACGTAAATGCGACAGATATGGATGAAGGTTCAAATGGTGAAATTGTATATTCATTTGGCAATGACGTGGATACACGTGTACATAAGCGTTTTGATTTAAATCCAGTGACTGGAGTTATAACTGTAGCAGGGGCCATAGATTTTGAAGAGAGTGGCAGGTATGAAATTGATATTCAGGCATCAGACAAAGG
>NW_019206596.1:0-106 GCF_002260705.1 Seriola dumerili
ATGACTTTTTATGCCTTACTATGCTATTTCGTTTTTATGCCTTATTATGCCTTACTATACTATGTTCTTTTTATGACTTTTTGACTTACAATATTATGATGTTTTT
>NW_019206597.1:0-109 GCF_002260705.1 Seriola dumerili
ACCTCACAAAACATGGTTTTGGCCTTGTGAATGCAATATTTCGAGAACCCTTCAAGGGGATCCCTTTACATTTGGCCCAATCATTCACTTGGAATCAAGGACAAACTAA
>NW_019206598.1:0-132 GCF_002260705.1 Seriola dumerili
ATGGGTGTGTTCAAAATAAAAGGTGCTATCTTCTAAGTTATGTATCAGATCCAGATGTAAATGCCTTGAAATAAAAGTTGAAATGTTGATCTCTTGTCTCATGTTCATCTTTTGATGTCAAACCCAAATGTT
>NW_019206599.1:0-401 GCF_002260705.1 Seriola dumerili
GCATCACAAACAAAGTTAGAGAAATACATCTGAAAATATTACATAAAATTTATCCAACAAACATGTACATTTCAGGATTTATGAATATTGATAACAACTGTACCTTTTGTGTGACTGAACAAGAAAGAATGATACATTTGTTCTACAGTTGGTCATATTGTGTTACATTCTGGAAAGACTTGTAAAGTTACTTAAACAAAACAACACGTCATTAAAATTGAACAGAAAAATATTTTCACTTATTTTGAATGTAATGATAACAATTTCTGCAATATTATTCACCTTATTTTACTGGGGAAATTTCATATGCATAAGATAAATTTTCCTTCAATCAATACCCTCATTTAAATTGTTTCTAATTGATATTGAACGTTGTGTGTGTGTGTGTGTGTGTGTGTGTG
>NW_019206600.1:0-578 GCF_002260705.1 Seriola dumerili
GGCAAAGAAAAGAAAAAACATCTGCACAAGATTAACAAGAAGAAAGAAGATCTGAGGGGTGAATTAAAACTTTGTAGCTGCATTTGAAGTTAATACCTGCAACATTTAATCTATCTGG
This sequence comes from Seriola dumerili, assembly GCF_002260705.1. Lineage (NCBI taxonomy): Eukaryota > Metazoa > Chordata > Actinopteri > Carangiformes > Carangidae > Seriola > Seriola dumerili. The sequence continues at coordinate 119 of NW_019206600.1, forward strand.
AGCAAATAAACATCTTCATACTGACATGTTGGCACAATGTTTCCTGGTGCAGTTGCTGAAACATAAAATGTTGTCAAACTGGTCTGGTGTCAGTGGAGACGTTCACTCCTCACTGAGTGAACAGAAAACTCTCCTTGATTCATTCTTATTGTGAATTGTAGAAATGTTATAATCTATGTAATCTCTGATCTACATAATCTTTGTTGAGAAAAGGAGAGACGGATCAGAATGATGAGACATTTTCAATGTTGTGTTGTTTGCCTACAGATGACTGTGCTGTGTGAAACAAAGAGTCAAACATTTCTCTCTGAAACACTTTGTGGCAGCTCCATCTGCTGGTGACAAAATCACACGGCAGCGTTTCCGACTGTAAAATTCAACCAATGACAGAGGTGAAGAAAATGAAAATAGTTGTTTTGATTGTCATCGCTGCTCAGATGTCATTACAGGGTGTGACGGG
>NW_019206601.1:0-163 GCF_002260705.1 Seriola dumerili
AAAAAAAAGGTTTTACCTTGTTTGGGTAGAGGATAGCGGATGTTGAAGTACTCCTCGTAAAAGTCCAGCATTTTGACGGCAACCTCCAGGGCATAGTGGGTCTGAGACCACTTCTCAGGGGCTGCATAGATGGACACCTATAGATGCATAACAATACATTAAA
>NW_019206602.1:0-131 GCF_002260705.1 Seriola dumerili
TGAGTTTTGGGTCAGTGGTTGAAGTCAGGGTCAGGCAAGTGGTGGTGAGGGTTAGGGTAAGTCTTCAGGAAATGAATGTAAGTCTATGTCATGTCCCCAAAAGTGACAGCATATGTGTGTGTGTGTGTGTG
>NW_019206603.1:0-106 GCF_002260705.1 Seriola dumerili
CTATACTATGACTTTTTATGCCTTACAATACTATGACATGTTTATAACTTTTTATGCCTTACTGTAATATGACTTTTTTTGACTTTTTATGCCTTACTATACTATG
>NW_019206604.1:0-612 GCF_002260705.1 Seriola dumerili
GGGGTGGTGTTATCTTGATACTGTGGTCAGTGAAAGTGTAGGTTGTTGGCCTCCTGTCATTTGTTGAGGTTTGTTTCCCCCTGCTGGTGTGAAAAATACTGTCAAGACACAACTCACATTATGGCTGATTGTTATTTCACTCCATTGCTGCAGTTTGTGGAAATGTCTCATGGTTGTTGGATGATTCTCTTCTAGAGTGAAATATTTTTGACCAGTATTTGTGATATTGAATGAAATAATCAGACGACAGACACATAAAGAGAAGTGTACATTATTGATATGATTATTGATATGCTTTATTTAGTCCAATAAAGGACGAGCCTTTTGAATAATTCCAATTAAATGAGTTGATACTGTAGGTTAACTGTTCTCCATCAGCTCATAATGGTTATGATGGTCCACACATGCCTCTTTGTCTTGAATAACAATGGATTATCCCGTATCCATTAAGAAGCACAACAGTCAAGTTGTGTAGAGAAACTGGTTATGACGCCTACAAAAGAAAATATCTCACAAACTGAATTTAGCATGTCAGCAAATCTTACCTTTGTTATAGTAATAACTATGTTGTCATGTTATAACATAACATCAGGAGAGACTTTAGTGCAGAGG
>NW_019206605.1:0-203 GCF_002260705.1 Seriola dumerili
TTTTACAACAAGAAAACGTCGAGTATCACTCAAAACTATATTTTCCTAACAGACCGACTAACATTCTATTATTTTTTTATCTTTATATTCAACAACTTAAACTAATTTTGTGCTAATTTTATACTGAAACCACATTTTTGTGATTAATTAATGTATTTGTCATAAAATTAGAAGATGTCTTACCTGCAAAGGAGGTGATCCAC
>NW_019206606.1:0-100 GCF_002260705.1 Seriola dumerili
GCAAAGGGGAGGTGAGCTCACAGAATTGAGGGACAAAATGTCTGCTAAACACTGCCAGACCTAGGAATGATAACATGTCTTTCACAGTACATGGCCTAGA
>NW_019206607.1:0-172 GCF_002260705.1 Seriola dumerili
TGTTACACTTAATCTTCAGACACCCCACCCAGTCACCCAGCTGTGGCTTGAAAAGAATTGGAAACAGTGAATAGTGGGGTCCTGTTTGGGAGCAGGAACATACTGGAACCATCTCATCCCTCACTCATGCTTTGTCTATATGCTATATTGAAGTGATTGGCTCTCGTGATTG
>NW_019206608.1:0-327 GCF_002260705.1 Seriola dumerili
GCATGAGGGTGTATGAGTGTGATTATGTATGTATATGTGAGCTGGAGTATGAATGCATCCAGAAGGTACCACACTTTAACCAGAGGTTGCTCCCACTAGGTGACCCACCAATAAACATAAGAGAAGGGGTAAAGATACAGGTGCAGGGAAAATGCATGATGGCGGTCAACAATGCAGCTCAGGCTGAAGCTGTCTCTCTGCTGCAGACTCTGCTTGATAAGGATCAAACATATATTCATTTTAAAATGTGCTACTTTGGCTCTAATGCAGCCGCTTGTCCCTGTCTGCAGTCAGCACTCTGTGGTCTGGAGCAGTGTCCCGCCCACT
>NW_019206609.1:0-554 GCF_002260705.1 Seriola dumerili
ATAATAAAATAAAATCTTGACTTGGAGTCATATTCTGTTCAATGTTTAAAAGTTTCCTGCTTCTGTGATAAGTTACAGAAACAAAAAATACACAATAGTTCAAGTGAGTTTACAGTTTAACCCCGAAGCTTCTTTTGTTTTTTGATCGATGTCAATGTGCTGTCATGTGCCTCCCTGAACCAATAACAGAGAATCTGTTGTACGTGGAAAATGTGATCCTGGCTGATTAGATATTCCCCAGAAAAATGTCTAGTTATACGTACTTGTTGACTGGTTTGATAAGGCACTGAGCAGGAGGTGTTTTTAAGATTCACAGATTTCCTGCTCCTCCAGTGTTTCTAATCACACTTTTAAAGTCATTTCCAAAGAACATCCTCCATGTTACAAAGAAGTGACCTACTTTGACCCTAAGACCCAGTATCAATATGGTGTTCCTCATAAAGGAACAAAAAGGAATAAAAGCTGTCATGAAGTTGATGATGATGTTGAATAAAAGTCATAAACATTACTCGCATTAGTCGGCAGCTTATTTAAAGGACCTAACTTTTTTTTTT
>NW_019206610.1:0-132 GCF_002260705.1 Seriola dumerili
TGGATCCCTGACAACTCCTTTATAAGCCTGAGTCTAAAAAAGAGAATTAACATCATTAATACATAAACATAGGGTAAGGGTCATTTTAACCCAAATGTTATCCAGTTGTCCTCAAAACTAAAAATGGTTTAC
>NW_019206611.1:0-109 GCF_002260705.1 Seriola dumerili
CATTAACGTGTTAAAGTGAAAAGCTAACCGCGATTAGCAGGCTAGCCATAATAGCATTTAATTCAATGTGGAAGAAGCTAATTTTACTGTGTGTTGCTAGTTTGTGTTA
>NW_019206612.1:0-186 GCF_002260705.1 Seriola dumerili
GGACTGTATATAGAGAAAAGCAGAGGAACAAGGGGGTATTCCACATTTCACATGGGAAAAAATTGATGTAGCATTATTGTAGGAAACACACTATGTTCTTTCTGATAGGCTAAGTAAAACTTCAACCATGTGAGAGCCAGGCCAGAGACACCAAATTAGACTCAACTCATCATAAAAAAAGGGACT
>NW_019206613.1:0-151 GCF_002260705.1 Seriola dumerili
GCAATCTCTGAGACACCTGTCTAGCTTGTCAGGGGTGGCATTTTCAAAATGCTCCAGATGTGTCCTTACAAAATGTCTGATTTGGAGATATCTAAAAAATTCCCTTTTTGACAGACCATATTTCTCTTGTAGTTGTTGAAATGATGCAAAT
>NW_019206614.1:0-1158 GCF_002260705.1 Seriola dumerili
AAACTTATCAAATGATTGAAAGCTGTGGCAGGTCAGGTGTGAAGTAGATGATACTACAGTGACAGCATTTTAAATGGTAACCGTGTGTGAACTCCAAATAAATATGAATCAAACTAAATATGTGAACATGGAATGAAGAAAAATCATACACCTAAACTTTATATAAAAATCCAGTCTTTCATTTTAATCTGTGGCAATATTGATCAGACCAACACTGGCCCTGTTAACAGGCGCTGGGCAGATTCAGAGGCAAAACCATCACATAGTTAAGATTGTCTTTGTTTTGGGGAGGGGGGAGGAGGGGGGGATTAAATTGGTGGAACTGCCGCTAAACATCATCTTTAACAGAAGCAAATATTAGAAAGTCTCGTCACTTGAACGCTGGTAGAAAACAGTCAGTAACCTCCAGGCTGAATCCTGCCTGCTGATCTGCATCGTTCACACTGTGTTTAACAAGAATTGTCACATTTTTTAACGTTGCACCGTCGGAGAGCCGAGACCCGCTGACCCAGAACAAACTAAATTACAGTTATGTAATGCTCGCTGCCGACCGACTCTATTTCTGGCACTGATATTTGAACCAATTAAATGCTGCCTATCAGACTTGAAGGGTGTCTGGTTTTCTTCAACTTCACTGTGATATGCAAAAAACATAATTACTGAACATGCTGTGGACAGAAAGTGACATATGAAGGCTGTTGTTTCCTTAAAACCCTTCTTTTTTGGTTTTTCCCCAAATGTGCAGAATGAGAAGCGACACGTATATTCCAGCCAAATTGGAAGTATGGATTTCTTTATCATGAGGAGCTGACGTAGATGATACAGGATCAATAGCACTTCACGTAACGTTGAATTATCCCCACCTTTCGAGAACAAACGCTGCTGCTGCTTTTGTTGCCACGATGCCCCGAAATACAACTTTCTGTTGTTGTTGAAAATGCGCAATCAGATTTCTACCTTGCAGAGAACAGTGTCACGGTTTGTTTGCTTTCTCCTAAACTCACATAATCCTCAGCCCACCGGTTCAGTGTCGTAGTTAGCTAAACCCAAAATTGCACGGGCAGGTGTGGAAGAGGTTGAACATTTTAAAGGAAAGTTCAGAAAAAGCCAATAAGCGGATTTGTCAAGTTGATATGTTTTTTTTTTGGGGGGGGGGGG
>NW_019206615.1:0-141 GCF_002260705.1 Seriola dumerili
AAATTTCACCTTTCCCATTTAAAAGTAAGAATGCTGATGACATGACACTAAAAAAGCTTTTTTATAACAGTCGTATTGTAATCTCATCATTACTGATTCTAAATTTGCAGAGACTGATGTTGATGAAGGCCATGACTGGGA
>NW_019206616.1:0-300 GCF_002260705.1 Seriola dumerili
ACATTCATGTTCTCTTCTGGATGACTTGTAATTGTATTAAATGTATTATTTATTCTCACTTAATTTCCTCTTTTGTCTTTATCAGGATGAACCAGCACTTCCGGACGGCGTTCTTGTTTCCGGAGGAGTCATGTTCTGCCTTCATCAGTGAGTTCAACAAGCGACATCCCAGGATGCTGCAGTGTCTCAAAGACCTGGAGGACATTGCTGTTCAGCTTGACAAGATGAGTAAAGGGGCAAAGATCTCCAGTGTGGCCGGCAGCTCAGTGGGGGCGGTTGGAGGTGTGCTTTCCATTGTTG
>NW_019206617.1:0-364 GCF_002260705.1 Seriola dumerili
GTGTGTGTGTGTGTGTGTGTAGCTATAGCGTATAACACAACGTTTTCAGTTGGAATTAATTTAATTGGTGATTTCATTTGTAAATGTATTAAAAGTGAAGGTTAGTCTAATTTGTAAAAGAAAAATTAACAGGATTCGAAAATGTTTTTACATTTACTAATTTCTGCTCATACTTGCAGAGTCAGTAAACTCCTCAATAATGTCCCACTTAGATTTAAATTTAGTGATATTGCATAAAAGTAAAAAGACTTTGACTCTGTAAATTCTCATATGTGACGACATCTACAAACAGCAGAATCTAAGAAGTGAAGCTGATTAACACAGTAAATCACAATCTTGGAACAAAATTACTTTTTTTTTTTTT
>NW_019206618.1:0-393 GCF_002260705.1 Seriola dumerili
TATTTTAATACAGTTGAATTCACAATAAAGCTGTTCTCACTGGCATGTTTTTCTGTTTCTATTGTCACGACAACAGAACAAGTTTGAAACAGTGACTAAAACATGGCACATTAAGACTACATGTTAACCAGCAGTCACTTCAGAGCTGCTGCTAAAATCCTGATTTTATAAGAACAACGTCGTCTGACAACATCGCCAAACACATCGGTTAAAGGCAAACACTGAGCTGTGGTTTCATCTGTTTACTGTAAAATGATCAGACGAAGAGAAAGTTAGAAGCACGGCCTCGTGCTCACAGGGCAAAACTGACAAATCTCTTCTACGGGAAGAAGCTAAAGTTTGTTCAAAAAGTTGCTAGATTTGTCGCTAGGTGCTTTATTGGAAAAAAAAAAA
>NW_019206619.1:0-753 GCF_002260705.1 Seriola dumerili
AGTGCATTGTGCATATAGAAAGGTTCAGACAGAGAAAGTGCAATAGTTAAAGATAGAATAGTTTCTGATCAAAATAAAAAAGTTTTTAACTTTGTTATTATGTCCATATGGTGTGTTTTTTATATAAAACATATCATGAGTGAAATAAGCAGTTGACACCATGACTGCATATTACCACCTACAGTGGTACAGTGAATCAATGAAAATCTCATAAAAACATAATCAGACAGCCAGGGATTCACATGTCATATAACGTAAGGAAACAATCCTGTCAACTTGCAGGGATGGACAAAACAAACCTGGAACCTCTCAGTACAGAGAGCAAGAGTTTTCTTTAGCATAACCATTAACACTGTGTCAGCCACTGCCAGTTGCAAGCTAACGTTCTGATTCGTCTGCTTGTCACCAATTTTGGTCACAACAGACTCCTCATGTGAATCTGGGTCTGACTGAGACTCAAACATATGGCTGAGTCTCTCCAATGATTCCTCTAATGCTAACGATCCTGATACGCACTGCTCTTTCACCTGTCACCAAAACTTTGTCAGTACAGAGAGCAAGAGTTTGCCTTAGCACAGCCAACTGTCTCAGCCACTACCAGTTACAAGTTAACAAACAACATTAACAAATAACTATGATAAGTGTTCTGATAAATCTTATAACTAATAATAGACTGATACATCAGTCTCAGTCTGACTGAGGCTCAAATGTGTGGCTAACCATCTTGATACTTTCTGCTCTTTCACCTGTCAA
>NW_019206620.1:0-154 GCF_002260705.1 Seriola dumerili
AACCAAACCCAAACATTTCATTAGAAAAACGCAGATTATGGTATTTAAAAATGAAAAATATATCAAGAGATAATATATATAAGTCATAGACCCTAACCCATATTCACACAGTGACCATTTTGCTCTGGTGTCGCACTCAGGGTGGTGAGCTCAA
>NW_019206621.1:0-121 GCF_002260705.1 Seriola dumerili
TTAGTTGTAGGCTGCTTCAGGTGCCGTCGGAATTATGGGTCTCCAGTTCTGCTGTCGCTGTTCATTAATTCAACACACCTGAACTTGGAAACTGATGCTGTGTCTCCCTCCTTCAGCTGTG
>NW_019206622.1:0-105 GCF_002260705.1 Seriola dumerili
GACGGAAATGTTGAATGAATCCAAAATGTGTGTGAACATCTTTCTTCCACATTTTACAGAGACGTGTCTTCTCTCCTCTCTGTTCCCCTCTTGTCCTCTGCTTGT
>NW_019206623.1:0-195 GCF_002260705.1 Seriola dumerili
AACACAATATATGGAGACTTTAAAACTCCACCATGTCTTTCATTTTCCACTTCTTTTCCTTTCCTCAATTACCTGATGGGGCCACCTGGTCACCCTAGGGTTATTTAAAGACTTCACTCCTAGACTCCAATCATTCATTCTTTTCACTTTTGCACAGGGCGGCAGTTCTGATTCAGCAGCCCATGTGTGTTCTTC
>NW_019206624.1:0-245 GCF_002260705.1 Seriola dumerili
ATATATTTGTTTGTATCACGACTGTTTGTCTCCTCGACATATGAACAACCAATAGCAAAGAGGTTGACACCTGCATCAGAGGGATCAGTTCTCTACACCCTGACTTGGACTTTGTGCTGTTGTTATCTGTGTGTGGTGAGTCCGCCTGGAGAGCTGCATCTTTATTGGTCATATTCTGAACTTTATGTTGTACAAAGGGTTAAACACACAGTATCAAACCACTTCCTGGACTGAGTCAAAGCCTG
>NW_019206625.1:0-148 GCF_002260705.1 Seriola dumerili
TGTGCTAGGCTAACAAGTTCCAGATGTACCGCTGCACTGCCCACTCAAAAGATAAAGTCTCCGTCACCAAATCCTTAAGACACTCTACATTAACTTTATTGTGTTTTTTGAGTAAAACGTTGTGGATTTTTCGCTCAGCTACTGATTA
>NW_019206626.1:0-108 GCF_002260705.1 Seriola dumerili
AGAGGACATGGCAGCTCTGGAGAAGGATTATGAGGAGGTTGGACTTGACTCTGTTGAGGGTGAGGGAGAGGGAGAGAATGAGGGGGAGTATTAGAAAGCTCAGAAAGC
>NW_019206627.1:0-119 GCF_002260705.1 Seriola dumerili
ACAAATATAGGCTAAATATGTAATAATAATAATAATAATAATAATAATAATATATAGGCTGTTAAAAGGGAGCTTTCCTTCCCACTGTCGCTAAGTTCTTGCTCTTCATGGGAACTGTT
>NW_019206628.1:0-103 GCF_002260705.1 Seriola dumerili
AAATACCCAGGTGTTTCTCCCTCGTTCTCCACAGTGTTGTTCTCTTCCATGGTATCCATGATTAATTGTCAGTAGGAACAAGTAACTAATTCATTCATAGAGC
>NW_019206629.1:0-111 GCF_002260705.1 Seriola dumerili
TTGACAACCACCGCGCGTACTGGCTGCACGCAGGCCGACATCAGTCTGTCGCTGACGTACCATAAAACAGCTATTAATCGCGGAGTCTCTCATTTACGACGGTATTTGTAC
>NW_019206630.1:0-152 GCF_002260705.1 Seriola dumerili
TATAGTAAGGCATAAAAAGTAAGGCAGTAAAAAGATAATAAGGCATAAAAGTCATAGTATTTAAGGCATAAAAAGTCAAAAAAAACGACATAGTATAATTTGGCATAAAAAGTCCCAAAAAAGTCATAGTATAGTAAGGCATAAAAAGTCAT
>NW_019206631.1:0-128 GCF_002260705.1 Seriola dumerili
GTGGCAGGACATTGGGGTGACAGCAGTGAGTTTAATGGTCGATGCCCTTAAACCCCACGTACCTGAAATGACACTTTATTGGAACGATACGGTCACGTGGTTAAAAGCTTGTAATACCTGTGAGAACG
>NW_019206632.1:0-150 GCF_002260705.1 Seriola dumerili
AGCCCCCTTGAATATCTTGAATATGAATTTCTTACAGGTCGCCCCATCCTATAGCTGCAGCCTCTCAAGACCCCAGCTTAAACCCAGACCCACCAGGCCCCAGCTCAAATCCATCCTCAACAGGCCTTAACAGTGGACTACCGGGCGCCG
>NW_019206633.1:0-563 GCF_002260705.1 Seriola dumerili
CTCTCCTGGAGGCTTTGGAGTTAGCGTCAGAGAGAGAGATGCTGTGTGCTGGTGTCCTGGGGCCCGCGTTGGACAATTCACCGAAAGTGAGGGCTGCAAGTGGGATGCAGCAGCACCTGCCTGGGCAGAGGAACTCACGCAGCTTGTGCGCGCTGCCTCACTTTGGGAGGAGCGGCAGGCCAGATCGTGCTCAAGGATCTGCTGGGGATGTGGACAGCCTGGCCATCTGGCCCCCAATGCCCCCGCGAGACAGGGAAAAGGGACAGGGGCCGCATAATCGAGATGATGCGGATCCCTTGAGTGGCGTCCCGACCCTGCACAGGCGGGGATGCAGCACAGCACATGCAGGTGGGGGCGGCGCAACAGGCAGAGGATGTAGATGGCCAGCTCGAGCGATTTGTGATACTAGGCCAAACCTGGATAGGGAACTGCTGGAACGCCCCAGTGACTATTGGGAGGACACGCTGCTTTGCACTGGTGGACACAGGCTCTTCAGCAACCCTGGTGAAACCCAATGTGGTGAACAGAGGGACGACGGTTTTCCCCACCATAGTGAGACTTCA
>NW_019206634.1:0-102 GCF_002260705.1 Seriola dumerili
TTATGGCTAGTTCATGGAACTCATCCCGAATCAACACTCATGCAAAAGTTGGGAGACAAACGTAACACTCCCCACAGACTGACACTGAGTTCATGTTGCATC
>NW_019206635.1:0-107 GCF_002260705.1 Seriola dumerili
GACATTTTTTTGACATACTGTACTATGATACTTTTACGAATTTTTATGACATACTATACTATGATATATTTACGACTTTTTTATGACATGCTATACTATATTTTCAC
>NW_019206636.1:0-204 GCF_002260705.1 Seriola dumerili
AAGAGAATGTGATGGCAAACTAATCATGTGTGCAGATAAAGTCTACATACTCCAGAAGTGCTTTACTTCTAAATAATAGTCTTAGTTTTATGACTGGTTATTATGCAGGAACTATTTTGCACATCTTAAAAAAAACTAAAAACCACTCCTCTGATCTTGGGCAGGTTCAGGCCGTAAACCAGAGGGTTATTAATGGGGGGAATG
>NW_019206637.1:0-257 GCF_002260705.1 Seriola dumerili
TCTGGACTCAATCTGATGTCAGAGCAACAATCAACCTCCAAGATGTCTGAACCAAGACGAGACGAATCTGCAGAGACAATCTTCTACCAGAGAGCTGTGGACGAGGCCTTACAGAGTCCAGATGGACACCTGGACTTGTACTTCCACTTCCTCCTGGGTCTTTCACTGCAGACCAATCAGACTCTCTTAAGAGGTCTGATGACACAGACAGGAAGTGACTCAGAGACCAATCAGGAAACAGTCCAGTACATCAAGAA
>NW_019206638.1:0-315 GCF_002260705.1 Seriola dumerili
GTGGGAACTACAGATCATAGACAGACGGCTCCATCAGAGCCAAAGTGGTGCATTTTAAAATTGATTTATTTTATTTATTATTGGTTTACTAAATAATGACACCATGCCCCTGCCCACATCGGAATGATCTAATGTGAGAGAAAGAGAGGATGATATGCAGCAAAGGGACACAGGTTGGACCTGAACCCAGGCCGCTGCGGTCAGGAGTAAGCCTTCATGGTACGTGCTCAACCAGGTGAATTACCTAGGCGGCCCCTAATCACTTTTTTGTGTCTAAGTATTTGCAGCACGTGTTGTCAAATTGATGAAGATGTT
>NW_019206639.1:0-121 GCF_002260705.1 Seriola dumerili
TATACATTTACCTATGTTTCTTTCGAGCAACTTTTTTTTTTTTTTAATATTTGTGTCCTATGTGTCTATGTCATCATTTCTGAAGGTCTCAGTTTCTGTCCGCCCAGACACAACACAACCC
>NW_019206640.1:0-171 GCF_002260705.1 Seriola dumerili
ATAGCCTAAAGTGCTATTCAAAAAGCCTCATTATTATTTAATGAGGGATTAATCTCATAAAAGTGATGAAACAGTAAATAATTTATTTGCATTTAGGAAGAGACAGATTCCGTTCTGTTTCAATTTAAACAATATGCAACAAAATTCATATCATATATTAAATGTCATATT
>NW_019206641.1:0-128 GCF_002260705.1 Seriola dumerili
CTTTTCAACTCTCTTATAACTATCTAACTCTTTTAACTCAATAATAAAGGAATCAAACAAAACAAATCCAAGATAAATAATATTACATGCATATGTACACAAATATATATATATACATATTTAAATGC
>NW_019206642.1:0-128 GCF_002260705.1 Seriola dumerili
TTTTATGCCTTACTATACTATGTGGTTTTTTGACTTTTTTTGTCATACTATGACGTTTTTATCATTTTTATGCCTTACTAAATTTTGTGATTTTTTGGTGTTTTTTATACCCTAATATACTATAAAGA
>NW_019206643.1:0-151 GCF_002260705.1 Seriola dumerili
TTTTTATCCCCATCTTATTCTTTAATCTTTTCTTAATCCAATGATGAAGGGCGCCAGATGTTTCTCTAAAGGCTGGAACTAATGATTATTGTCATTACTGATCAATCCATAATTTTCTTTGGGAACTTTTTTGACCTTAGAAAGACTTAAG
>NW_019206644.1:0-225 GCF_002260705.1 Seriola dumerili
TTTGGGGTCATTGTCCTGTTGGAACACCCAACTGCGCCCAAGACCCAACCTTCGGGCTGATGATTTTAGGTTATCTTGAAGAATTTGAAGGTAATCCTCCTTCTTCGTTATCCCATTTACTCTCTGTAAAGCACCAGTTCCATTGGCAGCAAAACAGCCCCACAGCATAATACTACCACCACCGTGCTTGACGGTAGGCATGGTGTTCTTGGGGTTAAAGGCCTC
>NW_019206645.1:0-186 GCF_002260705.1 Seriola dumerili
GTATAAATTTAAAAGTATTAATAAGAATCGTGGAGATGTGAAAGTTCCAATTCAGTAAAATACAATTACGGTTAGTGTTAAGAAAAGGTAAGTATTTATAATATGGTTATGGTTAGGATTATAAAAGGTGAGTGTAGTCCGGTTATATTTAGGGTTAGGAAATGGTAAGTATGGAAATTATGGTTA
>NW_019206646.1:0-1403 GCF_002260705.1 Seriola dumerili
ACACAATCACATTGCTGAATATGAAGAGTGCATGGCTCAGTAAAGACAGAGACAATAAGCTCCAAAGTGTTCATTATATTATAGTCGAGGTAAAAGTTTGAAACATTCGTGACACTGATTTGAGGTCATATCGCTCAGCCCTAGATAAAAGTTCTTCACTCCCAGGATGGGACTTATTCGTAGAAAATTTCTGGCTAAGGTAAAAGCTAATTATTCTCAGAAGGCTGTTGTATCTTTTATTGTGTTTTCAGTTGCATCTATCTGGGGCTTTTGAAATAAAGACATAGAGGTTTGTTTCCCAGTTGCCATTGTCCACTGTCAGCGAAATATTCTGCCACATCAGCGATGCCACTCTCACAGTAATAATGTAGTACTCCCACTACAGATATTACGTTAGACCTGTGTGAAAACACTATTAGCCACCTGTATTGGGTTACTTCCCCAGAACTAGACCAGGGTCTGTTCCAGCTACAACACAGCAGACTGTGCACGGGTATAAACACACACGTTTAGACTGTATCATCATTGACTTGAATCCAGTCACTGCTTTATGTAATACATTACATCATACTGTAGCTCTCCTTTAAACATCCAGGGTGTACTATATCTACATATCTGATGAAGTGAACACATCGTGATAATCATGGCCACTGTGCACACACTGGGAACCAGGCTGCAGTAGGGATGTTTCTCTCCTCTTAACGTTTCTAGCCCTGAACACACAGATATAAAAATACACCCCATTCAGAGGGCCATGTTGCCTAGCAGCCAGTTAGTGGGTAGGATGGTGTGACTGTGCGAGATAGAAAATGTTGCCAACACAGAGCAGCTCTGTCAGGAAGATAAAGGAGAAACGAGTAGTAATTATGATAGTGTTTTCAACCCCATCATCCAACACTAACACAGTAACTACTGATTTGTTTTCTCACCACATTTCACAAAAGTGTTGATTTTGGAAAAAGAGGCCATGTTGAAACTATCCTTAATCATGCGCACTGTTTACAGTTAACACAGCAACATTTTAAGAAAAACATAAAATTGGTAAAAGTTGTGTCTAAAGGCTTTTGAAAATAATGGTGCCTCACACACTACAGGACATTATTAAGATGATCATGCCAGAGGGAGAAATCCGGGAGCGATGCATCACCTCACATAATCTCATCTCACGTGATCTCATGGGGAAGAAGATGTAAACAAAATGGAGACTGCGATGCAATAACTTGCTGTAGTGTTAAAAAAAAAACATAAGCAGAAGGCTAAAGAAGTCTTGTTGAGGAAATGGTTGGGGAGACACAGTCAACACAGTTTGTGATAACACCTTTGTTAACAAAAAGATAAAAATGCACAAACTGTTATAAACCTGGCATCCTCCCTCTCCAGCCCACCACCTCACTGTGCTGTGT
>NW_019206647.1:0-123 GCF_002260705.1 Seriola dumerili
GGAGCAGGAGTGATGGGTTACAGGTGACAGAGTGAAAAAGGTGAGAAAAAGTGAAGAGATCATGGCAGGAGGCCACACCACAGTTCAGACTCCCCATTCTCCACCGATTCCCACCCATGATAG
>NW_019206648.1:0-152 GCF_002260705.1 Seriola dumerili
AAATCAAAAATCTAATCACATCTAATCAAAAATCTAATCAAAAAGGGAAATCTAACAAAAAGCAATCAAATAAAAAAAATCAAAAACTGAAAATCAAATCTGAAATGAAAAAAATAAAAATCTAACCAAAAATTAAAATAAAATAAAAAAAA
>NW_019206649.1:0-102 GCF_002260705.1 Seriola dumerili
TTTCATCAGTGGAAACATGATGAAGAAAAACATGATAGAAAGAATATATGATAAGACAGAGCAGGTGAAGAATTCAAGTCCAAAGAAATTCACTGATATTAT
>NW_019206650.1:0-124 GCF_002260705.1 Seriola dumerili
GAACCATGCCTGTGCTGACCTTCCCAGAAGAGGACATCTCATGGCATGCTGGCACACCTTTCCCCTTACATATCCTAAGTGCATTGCAACACTCCTGTCCGTGCTGCAGACCGAAGTCCTCTTG
>NW_019206651.1:0-107 GCF_002260705.1 Seriola dumerili
ACAGCAAAAGCTTGAGGAAACAAAGCAAATATCCAGAAAGCTGTTGACAATGCAATCCTGAACGAATAGATAGAAGAACACTGCAAGCTTCAGCTGGTACAGCCCAA
>NW_019206652.1:0-149 GCF_002260705.1 Seriola dumerili
GTTTTTTTTCTTTTTTTTTTTTTTTTTTTTTTTAAATGCTGCTTTAATCAGGCAGATTCCGTCTCAGAATGTTGTGTAAGTGAAAATGTCATTTACATCTCTTTTCATTAATGTATGTGCAAGTACATTACACCTCCTTCTCTTCACAT
>NW_019206653.1:0-148 GCF_002260705.1 Seriola dumerili
CATCAGCAGAAACACAGGCTTTTATTCTGAAACTTCTCACTGTGAGTTTTAGTTTGCCTGTCAATGGCAGCAGATGTTCAGGGTCCCATGAACACATTCCGGAAAAAGCACAGTTTTCTAATACACACCAGTTTTTAGGATTTGTGCA
>NW_019206654.1:0-102 GCF_002260705.1 Seriola dumerili
AAAACACCAAGAAACTAGTAGAATTCCATATCAAAAGGTTCTATGGAAACAAAAAAAAAAAAGAAGAGAAAAAAAGGGAACAGCTCATGACCCAAAGCCACC
>NW_019206655.1:0-205 GCF_002260705.1 Seriola dumerili
TGTTGTTTCCTTGTTGACCTGAGATGATTTGAGTCCAAAAAACAACATCATCAATACAAACGACAAACAAGACTTGAATTAAGAAGTGTAAACAGAATATTATTTTACCTTGTCTTTTGCAACAGTACACTATCAGACCAACTGCTACGATTACCACGATAACCACGATGCCTCCAATCACCCCGAGTATGAGACCTGGAACATT
>NW_019206656.1:0-101 GCF_002260705.1 Seriola dumerili
TATCTCTGTTTGGGATGCTATATGCTTGATTTGTGCTAATTACTTGATTTAAGGTTTGTTTTAGTCTATTTGCCAGAGTTTTTGTCAAAATTTTGTAGTCT
>NW_019206657.1:0-215 GCF_002260705.1 Seriola dumerili
GTTCTAAGAGTTTAAACTTTAAGTAGAAAAATAAAAACAAATTAAATTTCTTATCAGTTTTTTGTTTTAGCACATGGAGAGTGTCACGGTTTTCACTTGAATAAAGATAAAATGGTAAAAAAAAAGCTTAACATGTAAATGAGTTTACACCTCGAAACAAAGTATAAATATTAAGTTATAATTAATTGAATTTGAGCATTTACTGATTATGTGTT
>NW_019206658.1:0-182 GCF_002260705.1 Seriola dumerili
TCCGTCACAAATACTAATGTTGTCACAAAAAATCTGGATTTTGTCACCAAAAATCTGGGGCCTCTTGAAGTGGATGATTAAGTCAAACATGCAGAATGTATTTTCATTAATAGGCCTTTTTTGTGTTTTATATGTGTAACCAAGATATACGGTGAATACTGTCACATGATGCTATTTGACTA
>NW_019206659.1:0-116 GCF_002260705.1 Seriola dumerili
ATGAATTGAAATGATATCTAAATGTATCTAATAAAGTTCTAAACACATTTGTGACCATGCCTAGTTATAATATGTTTCTCATGTTCATGTTAGTTTTATTCTTTACATGTGTAAAT
>NW_019206660.1:0-108 GCF_002260705.1 Seriola dumerili
AAAAAAAAAAAAAAAAAAAAAGTGACACGCCGAATCCCTATATAAAGTGAGGCCATGCGTGTCTGTTCAAACCCATTAACATGTACTCTGATGGAAAAACCAAGACAT
>NW_019206661.1:0-116 GCF_002260705.1 Seriola dumerili
AAAACATGTATCCACCTCACCAACATATAACTGATCAAAATTCGTATTTATCTGATCCAACTCATATTCTTCTGATGAAAGGTCATGCTTATCTGATCAAAGGCCATACTTATCTG
>NW_019206662.1:0-189 GCF_002260705.1 Seriola dumerili
TCAAATGTACTTGTCTAGAATAGTTTTTGAGTGCTCACATCTTTGGAAACATTAACACTTCTCTTCAGGAACAACGCCCTCACTACTCTGGATAATCCACAGAACAATCTGTCAAGATTTAAAGACTGAAGCTTTTATTTGAACTTGTGTTAATTATCTAGAGTAACAGGGACATTGTTTCTAGAAAGC
>NW_019206663.1:0-143 GCF_002260705.1 Seriola dumerili
TTTTTTTTGAACTACCCCACATCAAAAAACTTGAACTATCCCTTTAACATGCAATAACCCAACGCCAATCATAGAGCCATCTCCCATTTCCTCTAAAAACCAGGTGCACTTGCACCTTAGTTGCTGTTATAACGGTGGATTTA
>NW_019206664.1:0-115 GCF_002260705.1 Seriola dumerili
TGCTGGATTTATTGTGTGCTGTGTTAGACTTTTACCCGCTTCAAACGTAAACAAAGGCACTTGTGGCTGCAGATGGACACACCTGAGCCTCATCACATCAGTGATTGCAATCACC
>NW_019206665.1:0-2275 GCF_002260705.1 Seriola dumerili
TCACACCAGCTGCTGAGATCCCAAGTGAAAGGGGCTGCATCTTTTACAGCTGTGCTTGTTCAGGCAGTCCATAGTCTCAGAAAATATACAGAGCAGTAAAGCACATCAAAAACATTTAGCCACATCAAGTTCTTCACTATTTTCTTTATCTTTATCTTTGAAGAAAATGAATATATACATTTTGTTAGTTTTTTTGTTCAGTTAATAAGAACCTTTTCTTACCATAGGCACTGAGGACAAAAAAATCTGCTTAAACATTGTTTCAATTCATTGCAAGGGACAACCACAGAGATATTTATTTTCATTGTTGCTCACCTGGACCTTCGTTCTGCGGACTCTGTAAAATGGGAAAAAAATGTTTAGAAGAATGTTAAGAAAAAGTGCCTTAGTTTTCACTACTTACTGTATCTCTGTGTCCTTCTTACAGGACAAGAAGGGACAAAGTAGACAACATAACAAGAAGTTGTTGGTTGTTTATATGTGTTTGAGGGACAGAAACAGCAAGAGAGAGAGAGAGGTACAGACAGTGAGAAAGACTAAGACAGACAGAGAGCGAGAGCAGGCGTGCAACTGTGCGTGAATGACTTTGTGTGCATGTCTTTACAAAGGAAGGCTTGAGTGGTGGCTTTGTGTTGATTGTAGTCTTGTTGACTTTTGTCCTATAAGGTTCATTCAAGGCAGCAATGTGGGAATCAGCTTCTTCTATTGCTTTTTGCTGGACTGTGACATCATAAGACTTGAGATTCTTCACAAGCTCACCTGAAAAGAAGATTGGTGATTTATTTTACTACTTTAATTCAAGTTCAGCAACTATAATAATCACATATGTTGCAAAATGTTCATCTTACCTATACATTTTGTGTATCAATTTTGTTTATTGTTCATTGACCTGATTAAAGTTTCAAGTAGGGTTTCAACTAACGACTTTTATTATAGATTAATTGCTCAGTTGTTTAGAGGACTATATATGCTCTTCATAATTTACTACATTCCAAAATTATTTCTTTAAATGTCTTGCTCTGACTGACCGATAGTCCAAAACCCAAAGATATTTAGTTTATTATCATGTATGAATATAAAATCTTCACATTTAAGAAGCTGGAACCTGCAAATGTGAAAAATGATTTAAGTGATTAATCGACCATTAAAATAGTTGCTGTTTAATTTTCTATAGTTCGACGAATGATTGCAGCTCTCCATGCATATTTTGCATATATTGTGACCTGCTGTATTTGCATATAGCTTATACTGTATGTCACAATATACAAACTACCTGGTAACCAAATAACGTTATTAATTTCCAACAACTTAATGAAAGTGGACATTACACTATACAACAAAACAGCTCGTCCCCAATTGTATGGTTTTTACAATGTATATATTGACCATTAGCTTCAGGGAAAAAAACATCAATAACTTAAATGAGCTGGCAAATGTTTTTAACAGCCATATGGTGAAACAATACCTGACTGTCCCAATGATAAAGTTAAAAATGTCATGAACGTTAACTTATGTGGTATCCTATTTAAACACGGACGATCCTTCATCTGCTCGTTTAACCAACGCTAGCTAACTAATAAGCTTCACGGCTGTATTACTTACTTATTTTGTCAACATTCTTTAAAAAACTCTCGAAGTCTTCAAGTCCCTCCATCGTGCTTTTGCCCTTTCAAAACTGCTTGTATTATTTAAGAAGCTAGGTAGCTCTGTTTTATGTTCGCTAAAGCTGAAGTTATCCTCATGAGTTTGGACGTTACCATAGTGCCGTGATGCCTTCAGGGCCGCTCGTAAGCACCTGCACTACAGCTGTGACAACATGTGACAGTACTCCGTAGAAGATAAACATAGAAGAATCGCTGAAGTTAGTGGCGTTGTTTTTACAAATACTCCGGGTTCGCTAAAACCAACGAACGAAGCTATTATTTGAATCAAAAGCTTGCCATAAGAAATACAGTGGGGTCAAAAAGGCTATAATAATGTGGTCTCAGACTTTCGGACCTCTACTGTACTATCACCTGTATGCACCTCTCAATGTTATTTCTAAATGCCGATTACTATCCGTTTCCTACCTAATATCGTATTGCTATCAGATATTCATTATTTTTCACTTATTTATCACGTTGTCATTAGTGTGTTGTGCCCCTGAATTATAAAGCTTTGTTTCTGTGTCTACATAATTGTGATCTTCATGAAAGCACTTTTGGTGTGCTCACCTCGGATTTGGGTGGTCATATTTTTTGTCTCAATCCAAAACAGCACAACTGTCTTTTTTTTT
>NW_019206666.1:0-108 GCF_002260705.1 Seriola dumerili
TTATTGGCAATCAACAGATTGACATTTTAACATGTCCAGTACTTTGTCTTAAATACCTGCAAAACTTTTCCCATCAACGTAGGGTTTATTTACTAATTAGAAAAAGTT
>NW_019206667.1:0-164 GCF_002260705.1 Seriola dumerili
TGCGTGTCTGCTGCAGGTGGTGATTATGGAGGTTCAGGGTCTGAAGTCTTTGGCTCCAAACAGGATTGTTTACTGCACCATGGAGGTGGAGGGAGGACACAAGCTGCAAACAGACCAGGCTGAGGCGTCAAAGCCCACGTATGTACACACACACACACACACAC
>NW_019206668.1:0-228 GCF_002260705.1 Seriola dumerili
CCCTTCTTTTGTTCTTTTTGGCCAGGATCTCCACCCCTCCTCTGACTCCTCTAGTTTTGTTGAGGAGATTACACTTTTGCTATGTTTAAAATAAATGCATTCTTGATTTGGCATCTTTGTCTGGTGTCCTTTTATATGTTCCGATCTCCAGTTTGAGCCTGTAGTTCTGGTTATAGAGAGGCCATAACAATCATTATAAGATAACATGAAGTTGGACAAAACCTGATG
>NW_019206669.1:0-114 GCF_002260705.1 Seriola dumerili
AAAAGATAAATCACAGTACAGATTACAACACACCAACACCGCTTTATGACAAACTCTTACCACTGAGTTCTCAATTCGATTCAATTCAAAGAGCTGGATGTTGGTCTGAGCCAT
>NW_019206670.1:0-126 GCF_002260705.1 Seriola dumerili
GTGTCAGAGCCTCCATGCACCGCGTTGACACCATTGGTGTCATAAACCGAATGGTCCATGTTGGGTGTCTAGCTAGACGGACCTATTCAGTACCCGGACCCCAGGCTTTGTGGCACATTGATACGA
>NW_019206671.1:0-168 GCF_002260705.1 Seriola dumerili
CTCCCGTGCAGACGGTTCCACCACGTCAGCCTCGTGTCACGTTTGAGCGAGTAGGAGTGAGCTGCTGCCTGAATGAAGGAGTTCAGGTGTGTTGGGGTCTTGTTCATAGGTGGGGGGGTGGGGTGGGGTGGGGGGGTGCAGAGACAGGCACATGGTCACAGTTTTTTC
>NW_019206672.1:0-110 GCF_002260705.1 Seriola dumerili
GATCTTCATGTCAGGTTTTGTCTTATCTTGTGAATTATATCAAAAACAACAATTGCTATTGATAAAGGACTACTTTCTATTGTCTCACAATGATCTCCTTAAGTGCAGGT
>NW_019206673.1:0-106 GCF_002260705.1 Seriola dumerili
TTATTTCCTGAGAAATTTATGAAAATGTCAAAAAAAAAAAAGCCTCTTAATTTTAAGGGAAGTGATTAAAAAAAAAACCCTGGATCTGCTCCTTTGACTAGATGCG
>NW_019206674.1:0-366 GCF_002260705.1 Seriola dumerili
AAAAAAAACAGGAATAAAAACACAACATCACAGATTACAAGTTGGGGACTAATTACATTTTTAGTATATTATATGATGGCATGTGATTATCCTCATTCTGCAGCAGTGGAAGCTCATTAAGTGCATTTAATTAGGTACGGAGTATTTACAAAGTCTGCTTCTTCAAAGAGGCAAACCTTGTACTTTTTACTCCCAACTTATTTAATAACTTTAGTTACTTACTTAATCAGTAACCTCAACAAAAGTAATTAAAATGTTCTCCACCTTTGCAACATTAATGTGATGAACACCATCCATCTGTATTCCCTTCATACCTATCTCATATCCGTGGTAGGAAAACCTACATACCCCCCCCCCCAAAAAAAA
>NW_019206675.1:0-145 GCF_002260705.1 Seriola dumerili
TTGACTGCACCACCGCATCATATTCTTCACTGTTGCTGTTGTGTCAGAACCGTCAGCTGATCATTAGCTGCAAAAAACAGCCAATTTTCACATTTGTTGCAAAGCTTTTTCCAGCTAACCCGTATGGTTTTTAATTAGTTTTTTT
>NW_019206676.1:0-103 GCF_002260705.1 Seriola dumerili
TTAAGATCGATGAATGACCCAACTGCATATTTTTTATGGTCTATCGAGTTTGTGATATCTTCAATTAAGTCTATTAATGCCAGCGATGTTGATCTTTTTGCCC
>NW_019206677.1:0-143 GCF_002260705.1 Seriola dumerili
GAGCAGACCCAGAAGTCACTCTGAAGGCAGCATTAGTGAATATGATTCAGGCGGCCATGGGTAGACAGTGGAGGTCAATGAGTAGCAGAGTGACATGTGCCCTTTTAGGCTGATCAAGGCCCAGACAGGCTGCTGCATTCTGG
>NW_019206678.1:0-108 GCF_002260705.1 Seriola dumerili
GTCCGCTCGTCCCTCTCTAATGTTGAACACCGTCCTCCCGCCGCACAGACAAACAGGAAGTCACTGTAGCAAAAAAGGTGAATGAGTGAATCTGCTTTCATACAAACA
>NW_019206679.1:0-139 GCF_002260705.1 Seriola dumerili
AGTATGAAGAGCATGGGGAAAAGCCCAATATTTAGCAACGTGAACACACCATATATGGACAGTACTACTGAGGGAACACACTGAAGTGTGTATCCTGAACTGTTACAGAACAGTCCTTTCAAAGTGGAGTGGCAGAGTT
>NW_019206680.1:0-109 GCF_002260705.1 Seriola dumerili
TCACTCCCATTTCCCTGGCAGTGACATGCATGATCAGAGAGTTTCTATTCTCTATACTGCTGCTATTTCTCACATCCCTTTTTCCCTCCAGAGCTCCCACAGCAACAGG
>NW_019206681.1:0-137 GCF_002260705.1 Seriola dumerili
AGCAGACAGGAGCCAACACATCCAGGAGGTAAAACTCATGCTCATTATATTTACTGCTGAATTGTCAGCCAGTTCTGTTTGACACCACATTTTTTTTAAAATTATATTATTTTTTGAATATATTTGATCTAATATAA
>NW_019206682.1:0-104 GCF_002260705.1 Seriola dumerili
CAACGGGTTCACTTGACTCACGACTAAAAATAAAAAAAATAAAAAACTTAATAAAATTTTTTTTAAAAAAAACAACTTCTCAGGAGAATTAAACATGTCTTACC
>NW_019206683.1:0-126 GCF_002260705.1 Seriola dumerili
TACTACACTTGATCTTAGCCAAAAGGCCGAGAAGCGATAACACATATCACTTGGAGGCAATGACCTGATTCTCCGCAACGTCAGTCTCACTCATGGGTTAAAACCTGAATTACACATTTTGGGTCA
>NW_019206684.1:0-1843 GCF_002260705.1 Seriola dumerili
GTGGCAGAAAAGATGGCCACTTGCTCTGAGATTTGTTGGAGTCCAACAGGGAGCCCTCATCACATATCATTTCCATTTTTTACTCCATGTTTCCTGTCTGTGTCAAGTTAAGGTAAAATTACATTAAATAAAGATAATCTTGAGGGAGAAAGGGAACGTGGGGAGATGTGATGCAACGGCTGTGATCTCACTTCAAACTCATCATCTAAGACAACGCAAGCAAACTTTGCCCACTCATCTCCCCCTCACCTTTGTGAATTTATCTGCCATTGACGTAGCCTAGAGCTCATAAGATGCCTTATAATGTCGCATGCCTTTAAGTACAGCTGTCATAAACCTCATCTACGACGTGAAGCCAAAAACAAACACAGCCTCTGCCGCTCCATCGGCAGGTTTGCCATGCACCCGTTTCTCCCCAGATGTCTCTTATTCCACACGAGCCTGAGAAAACAAGACACTGAAAGCAGGAGCAGGGAGAAGCTGTAGAGGTATGCGAGCAGGAAGAATGTGAGCTCTAATTTCTCATGTGTGCTGCTGCCAAACTAAATGTCTTTGTTGTTCCCTTGTTTAGCTCTCAGCAAATCCAACTGAGATTTAATTTATTATCATCAAATATACCATGTAATGAGCACTTTGGGCAAAAATAAGCATACAAATGCCAAAAACAAGAACTCTACACCAATAAGGCATGCAATCCTCACTGGGATGATACACTCATAGTACAGGGATGATGTGGCAGCTTCCAATATGGCTCTAATCTCTTGTATCCGTAATTGCATGGGATCTTACTTGGCACATGCTGAGGTTATTAGAGACACCACAGGGGGGCAAACTAGATATGAAATTGCTGTTGCATTGATTAAATCAGTTTGTTTTTGGTGTGATACCTGCTTAGAAATTTGAGGAAAAATTCACACAGCACAGGATATAGTCTTCACTGGTATTTTCGGATATGGTGACATTGATTTGTCCATTGAGGGCTGGCCCTTGGTGTGCACAACCCCAAGAAATAAAGGATCAGCGATTCAGAGCAGATAGAGGGCCCAGTGTGTTAACAGGTCATGTCTGTGCACAACAGGGCCTTGGCTGTGTTGCACTGTGCACATCTAACCACCTTTTGCTCACTCGAGCGTTTATTTTTTTCTTCTTTTTACCCATTGATCCCAAACCCACAGCTCACTTACTTCCCTTTCTTCACACCCCACTCCCTCTCGTGTTTCTGTATCTGAAATCTTGCTTTTTGCACCTTCAAAATAAAATGTCCCATGGTGAATCTTTAGTATAACCAGTGGCACTTTAGATTTAAACTATGCATTAATGACATAGGAAATGCACTTTTAAAAATTAGGTGGCTCAAATTCTAGGATGAGAAATAATCCAATTTTTGTTTGTTTGTACAATCTCAATAATGGTGTGGGTAATTATATCATAAATGTATTTGTACATTTTCCTGACAGTGCATCACATTGATACAAAAAGATCATTTAAATCCAATGAAACAGTCCTGCTCATTCATTTTTAACATTGACCACAACAGCCTAATTAAACCAGAGATATTAAAGGGATTGATAACACTCCAAAAACAGTATGGAAGATTTTTTGCTCAACCATAAACCTCATTTAAGATTTATTTCTACTCTGTTTCCATTACAAAGGGATATATACACATAAACTATGCTGCATATGCTGCTTTTTACTGGCAAAACTGCAGACTCTTGGCACAGCTTGAGCCTCCCTCATACACTGTCTAAAGCTTCCATTCTTGGCATGTAACCTTAAACCCTCTCTCCCATCACTCCAATATAAAGTCAGCCTGCCAAAGAGAAAAAACAAGCATTTTTTT
>NW_019206685.1:0-129 GCF_002260705.1 Seriola dumerili
GAAACTCACTCGGTATTTTACGGAGCCCCGGAGCGGTCTTAGTAAAAATATACATATGTATATATATATAAAAGCCGCCTTACAACGGACCCGCTTTTCTCCCCGAAGCATCGCGCCCATAATTTTTGA
>NW_019206686.1:0-126 GCF_002260705.1 Seriola dumerili
CACACAAGCTGAGTGATGAGCTAACAAATATCAGTTGAAATGTCGCTTTATTTTGAATATTTTTCACCACTTTATCTTACGGTCAAACAGCTCTTTCCTTTGGAACTACATTTTGCGATCCGTTGA
>NW_019206687.1:0-104 GCF_002260705.1 Seriola dumerili
AAACCTCATAGTATAGTAAGGCATAGTATAATAAGGCATAAAAATGTCAAAAAAGGCATAATATAGTAAGACATAAAAATTTCAAAAAACTTCATAGTATAATA
>NW_019206688.1:0-234 GCF_002260705.1 Seriola dumerili
AACTCTATCCGTATCCAATATCTACAAGAATGTAAGTGCGTGACATACATGAACATATAGGCTCCACTATATGTGTAGTTTACATATTTTGCCACATATATCCCATAAGTCTGACATATGATAAAATATGTAAACTAAATACATACATAGAGTATATGGCCAAGTATGTCTTTCACATCTAAGCTTGTAGATGTAATGTAACCAACTCGTCACCATAAATACACAAATGATATA
>NW_019206689.1:0-113 GCF_002260705.1 Seriola dumerili
ATCACACGTCACACAATCATTCAAACTATCTCAAAATGTAGTGAGAAGAGTGAAAGAGTTCGAACCCTGACAGAAAAGGGAAAAGAGCTTGAAGAAGAAAGGCTTAAGACCTT
>NW_019206690.1:0-167 GCF_002260705.1 Seriola dumerili
TAATTTGCTGTTAATGTCAACCTGCAAAAGGTAGGTTTTTAAAAAAAAATTTTATTAGGTTTTTTTTTTTTCCCCGGAACATCAATAGTTGAATAAAGTCAATTTAACCTGCCGAAGTTTGGACTCAATCCCAAAGTGACTAACTTCAATATTATCTCATTTTATTT
>NW_019206691.1:0-215 GCF_002260705.1 Seriola dumerili
TGCTAGCATTAGCAGCTAGCATTAGTATTAGCAGCTAGCTTGCTGGCATTGATCATCGATTGCATTTAATGATTTCATCATAAGATTGCAATATGACAAGGGGGGTGGGCTAGCTTGCTGGCATTATTCATTGATGAATGAATATAATAAGATTATTCAAAATAATGCAATATATCAAAGTGAGAACTTTCTAAATGCACTGTGTGTCTAACTGA
>NW_019206692.1:0-337 GCF_002260705.1 Seriola dumerili
ATCAGAAGAGAGGAGGCTCTGATCCTCTCTTCTGATTGGGCGACTCTTTTCTGGAGCACGGCTGAGGGCAGAGATTGCTTTGCTGTGACATCACAAAATTACAGAAGTCCTGATGGCTGATTTTATATTGGGTGCCGAATGTAAAGCTTCGGTTACTATTTCCTTGCATTTAGCTCATCTTCCTCTCATTTGAGTCGGAAATGGCAGGTGTGCGGGCGGCTCACCAAGGTGCAATTCCACCTGTACCGTCCACACTATCAACGGTAAGCTAAGTAGTTCTAATTTTGACTTCTTCCTCCAGCTATAAATGAAAAGCCTGCTTCTGTTCACCTCTGTC
>NW_019206693.1:0-117 GCF_002260705.1 Seriola dumerili
AAACAAAAGACATTTTATGTACATTTGTATTTTTGTGAAAGGGGGAAATTAGTAAAACTTACTTCTACATGTGATTTTTTTTAACTACATCATACTTGTTCTTAACAGTTGTTTCAG
>NW_019206694.1:0-131 GCF_002260705.1 Seriola dumerili
GACACACAAGGAAATGTACTTCAAAGTAAACAAGGAAATAACCAACTAATTAAATCAAAACATAATATAAAAGCTCAAACATAAATTGTCCATCACGACAAACCATGATAACTACAATAAGCCATTTGATG
>NW_019206695.1:0-123 GCF_002260705.1 Seriola dumerili
CAGAAGATAGCTCCGCTGAGCTCACAGTACAGGTGAGAATCAACCCAATATCATCTACAGCAAATAAT
Source organism: Seriola dumerili (assembly GCF_002260705.1). Lineage (NCBI taxonomy): Eukaryota > Metazoa > Chordata > Actinopteri > Carangiformes > Carangidae > Seriola > Seriola dumerili. Next base: position 69 of record NW_019206695.1, read on the forward strand.
CACTTTTTATATCCCGTCATAATCTCTCTTTTTTAATTTATTAATTTTAGGAGAA
>NW_019206696.1:0-102 GCF_002260705.1 Seriola dumerili
GCCTAATTTGTTTCACCAGAACAAGGAGGAAGTGGCGGCGGTGGAGGCGGAGGCGGAGGCGGCGGCGGAGGTGGAGGTTTTGGAGGCGGAGGACCAATGGGA
>NW_019206697.1:0-132 GCF_002260705.1 Seriola dumerili
TTTTCTCCTTTATCTTGTGTTTTGCAGCTGTAACAATGGCAACGGTGCCTGAACCCCAGTTGGTACATACAACATATTGTCTGTTGTTAGTATGGAATAAGTGTGTGTATAACAGTATGTTTATTATCCAAA
>NW_019206698.1:0-119 GCF_002260705.1 Seriola dumerili
CTGAACTTATTATTTATCCATGCATTTGAGTTAATATAACTGTAAAGAACATTTGAGGTTTTGTTTCTGTGCTTTTGTGTTTGCTAAGATTCTCCTTTAAGGTAAGTAAACTGAACACA
>NW_019206699.1:0-154 GCF_002260705.1 Seriola dumerili
CATCTGTTGATCCAAGACACACCGAGCAAGAGAGAGAGAAGCCAGTGCTCTGCTAGGCTACAGCAACTAGCAGATCTGGACAGCAAGTAAACAACTGCTGAGTTACTGAAAGTCTCTAAAAGGAGCAGAGAGCTCTGGCTGCTGGAGCAGAACT
>NW_019206700.1:0-120 GCF_002260705.1 Seriola dumerili
GAGTTTTTAATCATTTCAAATGTTTTTAAAGATCACATTCTTGAAACATTTAAACATTTTTTTCATAATTTTTTATAATCAGAAAATCAGTTCTGAACCTGGACTGTAAGGTTTTGTTAT
>NW_019206701.1:0-122 GCF_002260705.1 Seriola dumerili
ATCTGTTCAACCAGTCTTCACAGTTTTCAATATATATATCTATATATATAGATATATATATAGATATATCTATATATATATAGATATATTAATTCAAGATTTCAGAGACTGGGCTAAACTCA
>NW_019206702.1:0-107 GCF_002260705.1 Seriola dumerili
GTGTATCTTTGCCATGTAACAACCAGGCACCTATCTCTTTAGATGTGTTGTCTTCAGCAAGTGTGTGGAAATATATCATACTACAGTATAACATATTGAAAGGTCCC
>NW_019206703.1:0-103 GCF_002260705.1 Seriola dumerili
GTTGGCAGGAACGGCTAGCTGACTGGGGTGCTGGCTGGAGGTTAGCAAGCTCAAACTAGTCGGCTTGGGTGAAGGCTGGAAGCTAGAAAGCCATTTAGCATTT
>NW_019206704.1:0-805 GCF_002260705.1 Seriola dumerili
CTCCCTCTGTTGGACCCTGATTTGCTGTTTCAGTATTTGTAGATTTCCCTCCTTTACCTTCTTCCTCATCATCATCAGTCTTTGCTTTTTCTTCTGTTGAGACTGTGTCAGTATTTGTAGACTTTGGTTTCTCCTCTCCATTTCCCCTGTCCACATTTGGCTGCGACTGCTCTTTGTGCATTTCCTCCACTCGCCGACATGGAGATTTCATATTCTTTTCTTCTTTGTCTTCTGTTTCTTCATCTCTGTCTGTTTTATTATTAATCAGAGGCTTTTTTTCTGAACTGTCATTTCTACCATCTCCCTTCTTTCTGACTTCCTGTCTTTCTTCATCCTCTTGGTTCTTCTTGTTCTCTGTGTGCAGAAAAAGTCAATAGTATTAACACAAAATATACAGTATATTACCATAAAACTGTAACAACTATAAGACGTTAGCTTCAAAAACAAAAAACAATAAGATGTATTTAAAATGTCTGAAAACAGCTGGTACAGCTTCAGGAAGATATTACATCATAAAACAAATCATAACATTTAGATTTTCACACAATATATACAGATATAAAATGTTCTGTAAAAATTATATGATGGAAACTTCCCTGTTAAAGAGGAGAGAAACAGGGCGGCTGTAAACTCCCTGTGTTAGATAATGAAAACGAATCTCTCTGGCTCCATCTAGAGAAGCTGTAAAACAACAGCAACTAAAGCCAGAGGCAGATATTAAATAAAAAGTGTTCTGTAAAAACTGCAAATATATAAAGAGATAACTTCAATATACAGACTGATGAATTTATAAAATGCCTATTGA
>NW_019206705.1:0-134 GCF_002260705.1 Seriola dumerili
AATTCCAGTGTGCATGCAGCGTCATCTTGGGACTGAAGACTGAAGTTGTAGTGAGTAGAAAAGACTGCAGCGAGCGCGGTCAGCTGGCTGGGTGACCTCACAAAGGTCATGCCCCTCAATGCTGATCATGAAGT
>NW_019206706.1:0-153 GCF_002260705.1 Seriola dumerili
ACGGGCCCTTCCCGCATGAGAACAACCAGAATCAAATCCGGAAAAGCACTGAGCTGAATCAGGGGCAGAACGACCCCTGGGAATTCAAAGGGGTTTGGAAACATTACAATCATAATAATGATTGAAGGAAGGATCAGCAGAGTGTAATTAACC
>NW_019206707.1:0-109 GCF_002260705.1 Seriola dumerili
TCACACAGAGAGCTTTGGTCAGTGCCATTCAAATGAAATATGTTCAATATAAAAATATATTCAATATGAATATTTAGAATAACAAAAGAATTATAATTTAAGTGCAAAA
>NW_019206708.1:0-144 GCF_002260705.1 Seriola dumerili
CAGGCTGCAAGCGGGAACCAATGTACACCTCAAAATGCTATAAAGCCCACAGCAAAGCTAGGGCTTCCTTTTCAATAGTGCTGTAGTTCTGGTGGGTCTGAAAAAAAACTTTTTGGAAAAGTAGGAGACAGGGTGTTCAGTGCC
>NW_019206709.1:0-102 GCF_002260705.1 Seriola dumerili
AGGTTGATGTAATAGGAAAACTGATAATTAGCACAGATCAATATTGAAACATCAGCCTCTACGACACAGGTGAAGGGTTTTAATTGCAGGATCCTTCTGATC
>NW_019206710.1:0-102 GCF_002260705.1 Seriola dumerili
GGTATTGCAAGTGGGCAGACAAATCATTTGCAAACAGTTACCATTTTGGCAAAAAGATGTATTTATATAAAAAAAAAAAATTATAAATATTAAAATTATAAA
>NW_019206711.1:0-105 GCF_002260705.1 Seriola dumerili
ACACTCATTTGTTTCTCGACTCTTTAAACTGACGTGAATAGACGCGCTGTGCTTATCTTCTTCTTTTTCTTCTTCTTCTGCTGCTGCAGTTTGCTTCACCAGCCT
>NW_019206712.1:0-112 GCF_002260705.1 Seriola dumerili
AGTGCTCTAATACTGGAGCATCTCGGTCTCTCTCTCTCTTCGTCTTTATTTCTATTTCAAGAGCTACAGATCCGATTCACCTCAAACTTTGAATGTGTGATGTTAGGACCAG
>NW_019206713.1:0-397 GCF_002260705.1 Seriola dumerili
TGTGTGTGTGTGTGTGTGTGTGTGTGTGTGCATGTACGTCACAGACATCCTCTGTCCTCTATACATCAACATCCTGTGTGTCTGGAGGGTGAGAATGTCATGTCCATCTGATTTTGAGGGACAACAGGAAAACTTCAGGGTCATAGTCCAACTCTCGCGACAAGGGCAGGTCAACTACTGCTAGAGGGAAGGGAAGAAAATAATGGTGGTGGTGTTATAATGGTGGAAAGAGCAGATGTAGAGGATAAGGGTTTTCATGGCTCTTTTCTCTCTTTCTGAGAGCAGCTGAGATTCTTGAGTGACTGTGTAGTCAGTCTATATCAACAGGGGTGTATCAGGCAGTGGGAGGGGGCCATAGTCCATTACAAGGCACTAGTTTCACTTTTCTGTGTGGCCA
>NW_019206714.1:0-107 GCF_002260705.1 Seriola dumerili
TTTATTTTTTTGTTAACTTATTCAATGATGAGACTTTAATTATTTTATTCAGTAAAGGTTCTTGTGCAGTTACATGTTTACTTTAGAGAACTTTGTTTTCTCTTGAT
>NW_019206715.1:0-234 GCF_002260705.1 Seriola dumerili
GTGTGTGTGTGTGTGTGTGTGTACCTGTTGAACCTGAACAGTTTATTGAGGCGGATCTCGGGGAAGCTGAGTCCGAACACGAGGTACAGCAGGTCGGTGGGAATCATGGAGATCAGGTCCAGTTTGAACTGGAAGCTGTTCACGTAGCGCTCACGCAGCTTCTTCTCGTCCTTCACCAGGAGACCCTGCTCCAGGTAACCTGCACACACACACACACACACACACACACACACA
>NW_019206716.1:0-138 GCF_002260705.1 Seriola dumerili
AAAAAAAAAAAAAAAAAAAAAAAAAAAAAAGGAAAAGAGGCCTGAGTTTGTTCAGTGTTATCTGGATTTTTGTTGCGTTTGTCCTGCGATTTTGTTTGCCTTGCTGTTTGCCACTGTCTGGATGTTTTGCTGTTAAAA
>NW_019206717.1:0-152 GCF_002260705.1 Seriola dumerili
CAGAGTATGGGCTTAAATTAGGGTCAAAAAGACTTTTAGATTGCATAGTGATAAAGTTTGTAGTTGTAAATCAACCAAAAATAAATCTGCAAAAAAATTAAAGTTTGTACATGTGTAGAAAAGAATAAAATATGCGAACATATGAGATCAGT
>NW_019206718.1:0-296 GCF_002260705.1 Seriola dumerili
GTCATAGTATAGTAAGGCATAAAAAGTAAAAAAAAAATAGCATAGTAAGGCATAAAAAGTAAAAAAAATTTCATAGTATAGTAAGGCATAAAAAGTTAAAAAAGAAGTCATATTATAGTAAGGTATAGAAAGTAAAAAAATGTCATAGTATAGTAAGGCATAAAAAAGTCATAATATAGTGAGGCATAGAAAGTCATAAAAACAACAGTATAGTAAGGTATAAAAAATGTCATACTATAGCAACGCACAAAAAGTCATTAAAAACGTCATGGAGTAGTAATGCATGTAAATTCATA
>NW_019206719.1:0-233 GCF_002260705.1 Seriola dumerili
CACACACACACACACACACACACACAAGGCTTTTTCTGCGTTCAACACCTCCGTCACTCTGACAACTGAGCTCAGAAGCCATGAACTCTGGTTGTTATCTTGAATTAAAACATGTTCTGACCAAGTCTGGGGAGGATCAGGTCAGCCTGCTAGGAGTAAATTAAAGAGTAAAACATGAAGTTTCCTGTTTTCATTAGGTTCTTGCTTTGAATATTAACCCATTACAATGGGTT
>NW_019206720.1:0-117 GCF_002260705.1 Seriola dumerili
ACACTGTGCTGTGAAAACATAAACACTTTTAATGTCTGATCGTGTTTCTTTGTGTTTTGCTGTTTATTTTGTTTTTGGAAATTTTTCCATTTTGTTGTATTTGTGCTACAATATCTG
>NW_019206721.1:0-103 GCF_002260705.1 Seriola dumerili
AACATGCTAACCTGGGGTCAATTCATCTATTCATACAGAACTTTACAGTACACTCACGCACACACACACACTCTCTCAGATACGCATGCACTTAACCCTCATA
>NW_019206722.1:0-106 GCF_002260705.1 Seriola dumerili
TGTTTTTATGACTTTTTATGCCTTAATAAACTATGATTAATAAACTATGAACTATGTTTTTTTGACGTTTTATGCGATACTATACTATGATGTTTTTTGGCATTTT
>NW_019206723.1:0-141 GCF_002260705.1 Seriola dumerili
CAGCTTACAATGCACCTCAACCTGATTGCCTACCCCAGCAAGTGGTGAGCCCACAGTGTGGTGGCTCCATGTAATTTCGTTGGGCTTTGCCTTTCCCTCAGATAAGCTCCCCTCCCTGGTCTGGCTCCAGAAAGGTGTCCA
>NW_019206724.1:0-213 GCF_002260705.1 Seriola dumerili
AAAGTAGCATGAAGTGGAAATGCTCAGGTTAAGTACAAGTACTCCAAAACTGTATGACAATTGAAATACTGAAGTAATACTTCATTACATTTCCACTCTGTCAGTAGTTCAAACACAAAGTGGATTCCGGCTGACTAGAGAAGTCTGGTGTCAAATCACTGAATTTATGTGTTTGTGGAACGATGTGTTTTGCTTCTGTCTCTGAACTAAAGA
>NW_019206725.1:0-138 GCF_002260705.1 Seriola dumerili
AAGGAAGAAACATCCACATACATTAGCAGATGAAGCACATGAACTTACTGCAACTGAACCCTGGTGACATGTTTCTGAATCAACTTTATATAAAGGAGAATAAAAAAAGATCATTTGGACAGAAGGAAGAGAAGAGAA
>NW_019206726.1:0-165 GCF_002260705.1 Seriola dumerili
TCAAAGGGCAAGTTCTTCTTAAATTCACCTTTAAAAGTTTCGTCCATAAAACATAAAACCCGAGTGTTTTATATCACAACTTCCAGAACAATCGCGGCTCGTTCTGTAGTGACGCCCCTCGTAGAGCAAATGCTGAAAACTTGAAGCCTAGTTTTTGAAATTCTT
>NW_019206727.1:0-105 GCF_002260705.1 Seriola dumerili
CACTGACACATGATCATAGAGGATATGATGTCATCAACACGGAGCGTTAATGGGATTAAAGTCACAGTTTTCTCTGGTTTGAGAATTGATGGAAGGGTTAGGGTT
>NW_019206728.1:0-164 GCF_002260705.1 Seriola dumerili
TCAAACACTGAACATAATAATGGACACAACACCAGGATGAAGTTTACGACTTTAAAGTTTATTGGAAATAGATGGTGAGACTGAAAAGAAAACAGAGACCTTGCACCACAAAGGTGCTGCTGCATCAGGAGGGAGAGAGAGAGAGAGCTGAAACAAAGGGCCGG
>NW_019206729.1:0-108 GCF_002260705.1 Seriola dumerili
CAGGTTGCAGTTCTGGTGGGTCAGTTCCATCTGTTTCCTGCTGAACACCGTTTGATGTTAAACTGGTCGATACTTTCGCCTGTGAAGGTGGTGACTGTGCTAGAGCTG
>NW_019206730.1:0-128 GCF_002260705.1 Seriola dumerili
ACAAATAAAGTTTTGATTGATTGAATAACTTGACAGGATGGAGACATATGGACTGGACATTGTCTAACCTTATTTGGGCCAAAACCATGAAAAAATAGATACTTGGCAAAACAACAAAATATGGAATT
>NW_019206731.1:0-132 GCF_002260705.1 Seriola dumerili
AACTTGGGTCAAACTCAAATCCAGAGTGAACATCAGCATGGAAAAGCCAAGAAACGGCTGCATTTATTTGGCACATTCCTGTATCGGCGCAGCTTCCAAATGCTTCACTGTAGCTCTCTACGGCATGTAAAC
>NW_019206732.1:0-114 GCF_002260705.1 Seriola dumerili
TGTTTTAACAACCAGGTGAAGCCTATTGTTGTTGTTGTTGTTATTATTATGATTATTATTATTATTAATATTATTATAATTATTATTATTATTACATACATATAGAATGTAATG
>NW_019206733.1:0-109 GCF_002260705.1 Seriola dumerili
CAAAAACTGTACTTAAGTACAGTACTTAAGTAAATTTACCTCGTTACAGTCCACCACTGGTCTCTTCCAATTGTCTCTGCACTCTCCGCCCCTTTTATCCCTTCCCTCT
>NW_019206734.1:0-189 GCF_002260705.1 Seriola dumerili
AGCTGCCTGGATCTTAAGCAATCCAGGAAAAACCATGACTATTCATGACATCCCAAAGATTGTGGCTGCAGCCTTCCCTCTTGCCGTAAACATGGCCAACATTCAGTCAGGCTTCTGGGTGAGTGGTATATACCCCCTCAACAGGGAGGTGTTCCCAGAGTCAGCGCTTGCTCCCGCCAGCGTGACTGA
>NW_019206735.1:0-111 GCF_002260705.1 Seriola dumerili
TCTGCTGCATGATCGTTGAAGTGGTACAACCTGAGGATTTCATCATCAGAATAATCTTCCATGTTATTTACCTCTGGGGTCTGATGACGAGTGTTGGCTTCATGATGTGTG
>NW_019206736.1:0-120 GCF_002260705.1 Seriola dumerili
TTATACTGTACATGTGTATACAGCAGCCTTTATAACCTGGCAGTGACCGCTCCACCACAACGCACTCCTTCAAACATTTTAGTAACAGTAGATTTGTTAGCATTAGCATTAGCTCAGTTT
>NW_019206737.1:0-101 GCF_002260705.1 Seriola dumerili
TCTGACAGGGAACTTACCCAGCCCGAGAAGGAGGTCCTAACCAAAGGACTAAATTTTGCTGTTACACCAGAACAAGTTCCTATAGTTGAACTCATCACAGC
>NW_019206738.1:0-104 GCF_002260705.1 Seriola dumerili
GCTGCTAGCCCCTCCAACACATCTTGCGTCTGACGAACAGTTTAGTAGAAACACTGACTTTTATTGTGAAACTGCTTTATTTAGTGTTTTTATGGGATTTAATC
>NW_019206739.1:0-706 GCF_002260705.1 Seriola dumerili
AAAAGAGAGAGATCAGTGTCAGTGGATGACCGGTTCTGAGGAGTAAGGTAACTTACAAAATTGTGGTGTGTGTTGTGTGTGTGTGTCGTGTGTTGTGTGTGTGTGTGTGTGTGTGTGTGTGTGTGTGTGTTGGTGGCTCAGTGAAGGATGAAACAAACCCATAGCTCTGTGGGGGTTTGGCAGTTTATGGGTTTGACGCAGTAGGAGTCATCTGATGGTGTCTATGTGATGTTGGGCTCTGCAGGAGGGTTTCTATAGCTGACTCCAAACTTGTTTCACTTGTTTACAGTGAAGTCACAGAGTTTAGTTTGTGTCTTTTCTTACAAACAAACTCTGATGGATTTTTTTGAAGTGAATAAAAAGACGCTGACACAGGAGAACCATAACATTTCGTAAATGTGCATTAGCTCTGAAAAGTAAATTACATGTTTACAGGTACATGTTTAAAAAAGATTAACAATTGAGGCTAAATGCATGTAACATTTACACATAACTACCTACTGCCCTTTTGATAAATGCTATTGAGTACTGATAACTACATTCAAGCAGTTATTAGAGGCCACTGTTTCGTAGCTGGTGTAAGCAAAAGGCGGCAGCAAACATTTATTCTGACACTCCCTTTAAGCATCTCTTGAAAGGAACCGCTCACGTTCATGAGACCAATTGCTCGGCGGTATGCAGCGAAGATAGAAGTGTAAGGTTTTTT
>NW_019206740.1:0-152 GCF_002260705.1 Seriola dumerili
TGATGTTTATATGACCTTTTATGCCTTAATATACTATGAAGTTGTTTTGAAGTTTTATGCCATACTTTACTATGACGTTTTTTGGCATTTATATGCCATATCATACTTAGATGTTTTTTGGTATTTTTATTCCTTTACTATACTCTCTTGTT
>NW_019206741.1:0-104 GCF_002260705.1 Seriola dumerili
TACTGCTGATAAAATCCAGGAGCCTATGACGAGAAACATCTATATGAAGACGACGGGGGGGGGGGCAGCAGGGAAATAATCAAATCTGGGCTCACACTCACATC
>NW_019206742.1:0-140 GCF_002260705.1 Seriola dumerili
TTTGTTTTGAGTGCAGCACTGAGCAAGTTTTACAACTTGTTGTAAGTTGCTATTGTAAGTTGTTATGAACAAGTTGCTGTTGGCCAGTTAAGTTAGCAAAACACTTAACAATTGAACATTTAAGGAGGAAAATTATCTTG
>NW_019206743.1:0-141 GCF_002260705.1 Seriola dumerili
CCAGTGCCTTATCCATTAGGCCACTGGGGCCACCGTGTATCTGGTTTCCATATGCAAGTCTTCCAGTTTCCCTCTGTGATTTGACACATTCAAATGATTGTCTGAGCCACATGATGGTGATGGACAATCGCATCTGGATAA
>NW_019206744.1:0-130 GCF_002260705.1 Seriola dumerili
TTTCTATGATATTTTATGCCATACTATACTATGATGTTTTTTTGTTATTTTGATGCCTTAACATACTATGACATTCAATGCCTTACCATAATATGATGTTTTTATGATATTTTGTGCCTTAATATACTAT
>NW_019206745.1:0-172 GCF_002260705.1 Seriola dumerili
TTGTCGGCATTAAAGGAGGTGAGCGCACGCACATGATCGTTTCTTTGATCCACCGATTTCTTTATACAGTTACAAAGCTTCAGCACTTCTCACAGGACATGTGGAAGATATAAAGGTTAATTTTGTGTGTTTGTACTTTCAGCGGAGCGTGAGGCGGAGGTTCTGTATGAAG
>NW_019206746.1:0-150 GCF_002260705.1 Seriola dumerili
ATGACCTCTTTGTTACTGAGGTGAGCACATATACTTTATACAGATGACAAAAAGATGTAATGAGCCAAAACTACAAATTATATGTTCTTTATTACACAGTGAACAGTCACATCCTAATTAGACACTATTCACCTAAATTAGACCGTAATT
>NW_019206747.1:0-113 GCF_002260705.1 Seriola dumerili
ACCATGACCACAAAACATTAAGTGAAATAACATATAAAATTATTTGCGCTAATAATGGCAGAGAGGAGTACATTCTGGATGTCATGTAGTGTGTTACCTTGTGTGAAGGATGC
>NW_019206748.1:0-112 GCF_002260705.1 Seriola dumerili
GCGTTTAAACAATGTTCAATTGGTACTAAGGGGCCCAAAATGTGCCAAGAACATATTCTCCACACCATTACACCACCACCACCAGTCTGAACTGTTGATACAAGGCAGGATG
>NW_019206749.1:0-102 GCF_002260705.1 Seriola dumerili
CCAATTGTTTTCTTGACTAATAGATCAACAGTTTGGTTCGTAAAAGATCCGGAAACAGTTAGTAATGCCCATCGTAATATCTTGGAGCACAAGCTGCTGCAA
>NW_019206750.1:0-145 GCF_002260705.1 Seriola dumerili
TGCCTGACTCTGCCCCTAACTCCCAGCTAATCCAAAAATAGTCAAAATGGTTTGGGCGTGTGGAACTCAGAATTCGGTACATACCGGTTTGTGGCAAGCATACACTCACTCACCCACCTGTCACTTGCCACACCCTCAATTATAC
>NW_019206751.1:0-118 GCF_002260705.1 Seriola dumerili
AGTTACAACTCTTGCTAGAAAAATGCCCATATGTGTTACGCCTTGATTCCACAGAAATCTCCCCTTACAATGTTGTGCGTGTTACCAGATTACATAACACATGCTTTGAAGAACCCAA
>NW_019206752.1:0-172 GCF_002260705.1 Seriola dumerili
ATGAGATAATGGACACTGGTACTTTTAAGACAGTCTCTCGTCATTTCCCCCTGTATTTTCAAGTCGTGAAATCAATGTGCTATAATTTTAATTACAATATCTTGTGATAAATGGTCTTAATTCATGTTTTTGATATTATTATTTTGCCAATACTTTAACATTTTGACGAATT
>NW_019206753.1:0-479 GCF_002260705.1 Seriola dumerili
TTCTCTTCAAACATATAATATATTACAATAATATGCAACAAAACAGAAGAACTTTTAGGATAATGGATAATGTGTTATTGCTAAATCATTTATTATCATTCAGACAGCAAAACGTGCAGCTGTATGCCATTCAAGTACAAAATTGGACACAAAAACAAATATATAAACATTTCAAAATGAAAACGAGCATCATAAAACAGAATAACACAATAATAAAAAACACATTGAGCCCAGACAGAGATCTGTAATCTACACCATGTCCTGGTTAGGACGACGTCATTCACAGATGTGACAAAAGAGGAGCACGGACAAAGGACATCCCTGGTGAAGAACCATGAGTCATATGCTTGATTTAAAGTCAAGGGTTTGAACTCAGTCATTGCATTTGCAGTTGCAGTAATTCATATAGTCCCAAACATGTCGTATGATTTATACTCCTTTGTACGGTGGCCCTGAGAGCTCAATGCACTGCAACTTAA
>NW_019206754.1:0-105 GCF_002260705.1 Seriola dumerili
AACGTCATAGTATAGTAAGGCCTATAAACACTATGGTATAGTAAGGCATAAAAGTGTCATATAACATCATAGTATAGAAAGGCATAAAAATGTCATATAACGCCA
>NW_019206755.1:0-141 GCF_002260705.1 Seriola dumerili
TAGACTTCCTGGATTTTATTAATCATTTATTAATATTTACTAGCTCAAACATGACATGACCAAGTGTGGGTGACGTCACAGAGGCTATGTCCATCATCTCATGACATGACCACCATGAGTCTTAGAGACGGAGGATAATGA
>NW_019206756.1:0-299 GCF_002260705.1 Seriola dumerili
AGGCATAAAAAGAAAAGCTGTGCTTTTTTTGACACCTTTGTCATTAACAAGGTGGTCGACAGACAAAGAGGGCAGGAGTTAATCGAGCAGCAGAGTGTGGTGTGTGTTGCTTGCCTGGAGGGAGCAGCACCAGTGTGGAGGACAGTTTTCCCTGTGGTGTCCATCCTCTGAATGACAAGGTGGTCAAGCACCATTTTCTTCTTCGCCCTCTCAATGATGTCCTCCTCCACGGAGCCCTTTGTCACCAGACGGTAGATATTCACCTGCCAGTCCACAAGGAAACAGTAAGATATACAGCA
>NW_019206757.1:0-129 GCF_002260705.1 Seriola dumerili
GTTAGAAACTGTCTCTGTGTCTGTAAACTTAGTTTTTCTAACCTCATGTTATTTGAAATCACACTTCATGTGAAGGTTTGCAGACACAGGGACAGCTTCTAAAGTGAAAAGCAGCAGATTTAAGCGCTG
>NW_019206758.1:0-7127 GCF_002260705.1 Seriola dumerili
AGTGTCCGACTGAGACGATCCAGGCAGAAGAAGGTGATGTTGGTACAATTCAGTGTCGTCTGGATCCCTCTCTCCACCTGGAGGATTATACACTGGATATAAAGAGAGATAACGAGATCGTCCACGCCTATCGACATGGAAAGGACCTCACTGATCCACAGATGGAGCGATACAGAGACAGAACAACTCTCATCCATGAAGACCTGAGCAGAGGAATCGTGACACTGCAGATCTCCTCAGTTCAGCTGAAGGACAGTGGACTGTACCGATGTTTTGTTCTAGGGCTGAGAGCTGGTTGTACCACTGTCCTTAATGTTGGTAAGCATGAGGACTTTACTGCTGTACAGGACATTTTAGGATTTATTTCATTCAGTATTTATCACAGATAGTGAAGAAGTTTGTTCCTGAATAAAACACGTGATTTTAAAAAGTGATTAAACAGTTTATTTCTCATTTGAAACAGTGAAAAAAGTCCAACACAACAAGACGAGGACAGATGATGTCATGACCACCACCTCGCCACCAAACCCTGGTAAATGTCTTTGATTCATTCTCTAGGAAACTTGTAGAGAAACTGTTCTTCGTCTCATCTGGACACTTTCTGATTTTCCTTCAGATGCTCAGACAGTGAGTGTCGGTGCCGTTGTTGGTGGAGTTCTCGGTGCTGTTATTATTATTATTATTATTATCGTCCTGGTGAAACATGGAATCATCAGTAAGTCTGAAAATCTAATATTTCACAATAATAAAATCAAAGATTGAAGAAAAGTGTAAAAACTAAAAACAGATGTGTGTATCAGAAGTTTGTTTCTTCTTCTTTACTCTCCATTAATCGTCTCACGACCCCTCAGATTTACCTGCAGACCCTTTGGAGGGGCCCGACTCTTAGATCAGGATCCACTGCAGTTAACACAAACATCCTTTAACAAGAGTCACCAACTGCTTCTCTCTCTCAGGGAGGAGTGAGGAGAGGCTGCGGGGAAGAAGGGAGCAGGAACCAGAGATGGAGGGAGGAGGAGGAGGAGGAGAAGAACCTGCAGAAGCAGCTTGTTAAGCATCATGTCAGAGGTGTAGTGGTGGTGGAGGGATGCTGCTGGAGCGAGAACACAACCATTCACTACCTGACGGATAAAAAGCAGATTCCCAAAGTCTCTGCTGAACTAAGAGACATGAAACCTCCGTGTGAAGACGAGTGAAGGTGTTTCAACACAACTCAAACACAACAGCAGTCGTGATGAGTTTGGGTCAGAAGCACAGTTTTGGAAAAGGGAAAATTTCATAGAGAAAACATCAATAAAATATACAGGATAATATAAAAACAGGGACCAGTCAGTTTACACATACAAATGAAATGGGAACAGACGTTGTCATGGAAACGTGTAATCAGGAAATACTTTTGGGTTTGGATGTTGGCATGAATGTATTATCATGTGCTAACCTGAGATCTGCCACAACTGTGTCCACCTTTATAATCACACTGAAAACCTTTGTATTTTCTTTTAGTTTAGTTTTTTAATGTAGTTTCTCTTTTGCTGGCGTCGCTTTCTCTTAAAACAAACAGTATTTTGATGCTGGTTATACTTTCATGTAAGGAATCTTAATGTAAAACACTGTAATCATGTTGTGTTCATAAAAGTGCCTTTCCTGGGTGGCATAATGTTTTGATACAGCAGCTATGCAATAATTTGACACAGGTCTTGGTTAATGATTAAGATATTCTATAAGATTTGGTTCCCCTTTTTAGAATATATTGATACTAGACTGAGGGCCGTTGTGTTCAAGGTCCTGGTGGACCACGGTCAGGGAACCACACTATGTACTAATGCATAACTGATTTTCTATGGGGTTGCATGGATTACAATATATCTACTGTAAATCAGTGGTTGTCAAACATTTCCACATCACCGAGCCCTAAACTGACACGAATTAGACCACGACCACGATTAGATAAGATTTATACTTTCAGATGTTTAAGTACAGAAAGTGTTTGAAACCCATGACCAGAATATTCACACATTCTGTCAGTGTGTTAGTTATATATGGATTATAGTGAAAATAAATGATTCCCCTCTTTGCTGGGAACGCCCCTTTGAGAACCACTGCTGTAAGTGTAAGTGTCAGTGATGCTGTTACATCAGTGCAAGACTTGTCTCTAATGGCTGATCCCCCATTAATTTATCTGTTACTTTATTTTATCATTATATCTCAGCGACAGTCAGGGCCAGAGACATTAAGTCGTCAGGTCTCGACTTCCCTTTGAAGTGTTTGACATCGTTTATGTTATGATTTGCTGTTAAACCAATAGACCTGAATTGAATTGAAATCATGTTTTCAGGTCGTCCGTCCGTCACATTCTCATGAACGTGATATCAGTCACGCCTCGAGGGAACTTCTTCAAATATAAACATTCACTTGGAGGATGACCTAATTAGATTTTGGTGGTCAAATGTCAAAGGTCACTGTGACCTCACAGAATATGTTTTTGGCCAGAACTCATGAATTCATTCACTAATTATGACAATTTAACTCAAATGTTTATAAGGATAAAATTAATTGATGATTTTAATTACGAAAGGTCAAAAGTCATCTTCACTGTGACATCATAATGTTCTGCAGAAAAACCTCTGGCCTTTATTCATCTGTAACTGAGGAAAGAGAGACTGTGAGATGTTAACCAAAAAAAGCCTTTTCTGTAAATAAATGTATTGTTTCTTTTGCCATTGTGGCTGATTATTATTAATGTATTCAGAGTCGCTTGCTCTTATATAACATGTAGTATCATCCACACAGACAGTTTGGTTTTATTTGTCCTCACAGAGTTTCAGCCACATGAAGTCTGCAGGACACATTTTTGGGATTTAGATGCAACATAGATAATTGACTAAAACCAGCATACACTGTAGGATGACAACAAGGGCATTAATTCACTTTTGTAGTTTAATCACATTTATACTACACCATAAAATATAAAGTATGGAGACTTTTATTGAGACTAAAGTAAAACGTATTGAGACTTTTAAGTGAAGGTAATGGGACAGCACTTATATCATTTCACCTTGATGATGCGAGAACATTTGCATTCAATTGTGGGTTTGAGACTTTTGATTGTACGTTTTTATTCCCTCCCTTCGCTTCCTATTTGTAAACAAAAATAACAGTGTTGGAAAAGATCTTATCCAATTTGGATATTTGAAATTCATCATTATGTCATCATGGGACAAATAACTTCTGTGTTTATACTGTTATACACTGTATGTTGTCTTGTAAAGCTAACGTTAGCGTTAGCTCCTTTCATGCCTGTTTGTTAACCGTTCTTCTTCTGTCTTATTATTTCACAACGCTATGAACTTTGGGTAATTCTCCAAGACAAAGTGTGCAGAAATGCAGACTTACAGAAAGTTTGAATAAAGGGCTCAAAGTGTCTGTTAGACAGTCCTCATGTCCTCGATGTAGGGCAGAAATAAATCCTCACGGACTTACACTAAAGATCCTCCATTCAGTTTCTCTACTGTCTCTGCTTGTACCGGTGAAACCTCTCCATGTCTGTGAGGGCGGACGTTGGGACCGGGCCATAGTGGCAGTTTCTGCACATGCGCAGTTCATAAAAAAAAGCAGCTCTGGCCTGTGTAAGACGTTAACTTTGTTCCTCTGTCTACCAACCTACAGGTACTGTAAAACTCACTTTTATATTCTTCATACACGGATGTAAAACTCTTGTAGCAGCGGTATTAGTTGTTGTGGAGAGTGTTCGGAGAGTTTTGAGACGTGTAAGATTTTGCAGCGGGTTTGTTTTTGGTCAACGACGGTTATCTTTCACCGGAAGTCTGCGCAGTAGTTTTAAAAGTGTATGTACTCGACACTAGTGTTAAGTGACGTGGTTAAACGTGTTGTTAATGTTGTCAGGATGTTAACCAGCCATTAACGAGGAAACAGGGAAAGGAGAAATCCCACATTTCAACTGTTTTCACTGTCGCCGTCATGATGGGGATGGGCCTGTTGGTCGCTGCCGCCATGGCGTGCGCGCGCGTGTATGTGTCGTGGATGAGTATTGATAGTGTTGAATGAGCGTAAACAGGATTATATTATGCTAAAGTGTATGTACTCGATACTAGAATTAAGTGGTAGCTCCTTAACACAACCGATGTATATAAACAAAGGAACATGAAAATAATAGAAACTTTCCCGTTTTAAACAAACGTTTAAACGTAAATGTAAATCCCTGCTTTACTGTACAATCGATTTTAAACTAGCGCGACCGTGCCTTTTAGAGAGTCTGCTGTAAACGTCAGTGCTTGGACTGGTTAGAAAAGAATGCAACCGGAAGTTAACACGATGACTCCTGAACTGTGCTCTGTGCAGAACTGTCTCAGTCCAAGATATTTTTTAAAGCTCCTCCTCTTTTGTGCTGCATCTTACGTCTCTCACCAGCTCCATGTGTTTAAGCCAGAGGTGTGTCTGCGAAACACATTCCTCTTGTAGCAGCAGTTCCCCCCTCTTGTAGCAGCAGCGTATTTCTCTCACCAGTCAGTCTCCGCTGCAGGAGCAACAGAGGAGGATAAATTAGTTTCAGCCTCAGACTGTAGACTGAGATTTTAACGCGTTTCTTTAAACTTTTATACGTGGAAACTTTTGAAGACGCTTCTTCTGTGAGTGCAGGTGTCCTGATAACTTCATCTTCTTTTTCTCACTCAATAATGGACATGAGGCTGTTCACTGCCCTGTTCGCTTTACCATTGATCCTGGGTGAGTTAGTGCTGAACTTCTGTTCACAGTGAATCTACGTCTGTTTGGATTCTGCTTCATTAATGATTATTATTCTGATATTTATACTGTTGAAACTTTTAAGGGCTTTTTAAAACATTGAATGTGTTTATTTTCAGTTTGAGATAAAATTGAATGGCAAATAGACTTTTTTAAAAGTTTATATTGTTGAGAATAACAAGTTGTTTTTTGGGCTATTTTTATTTGCCTTTATTAGAGAGAGAGAGGAGCGAGAGAGGGGGGAGGGAGAGAGAGGAGAGGGAGGGAGAGAGGAGAGGGGGAGAGAGGAGAGAGGAGAGGGAGAGAAAGGGGGGGTAAGGAGAGAGGGGAGAGAGGTGAGGGAGAGAGAGGTGAGGGAGAGAGAGGAGAGGGAGAGAGAGGTGAGGGAGAGAGGAGAGGGAGAGAGAGGTGAGGGAGAGAGAGGAGAGGGAGAGAGGAGAGGGAGAGAGGAGAGGGAGAGAAAGGGGGGGTAGGGAGAGAGGAGAGGAGAGGGAGAGAGAGGTGAGGGAGAGAAAGGGGGGGTAGGGAGAGAGGGGAGAGAGGAGAGGAGAGGGAGAGAGAGGTGAGGGAGAGAAAGGGGGGGTAGGGAGAGAGGGGAGAGAGGAGAGGAGAGGGAGAGAGAGGTGAGGGAGAGAAAGGGGGGGTATCTCTGTGTTTCCTCCTGAAACAATCATTTGGCACCGGGCCATAGTGGCAGTTTCTGCACATGCGCAGTTCATAAAAAAAGCAGCTCCGGCCTGTGTAAGACGTTAACCTTGTTCCTCCGTCTACCAACCCACAGGTACTGTAAAACTCAGTTTTATACTCTTAATACACGGATGTAAAACTATTGTAGCAGCGGTATTAGTTGTTGTGGAGAGTGTTCGGAGAGTTTTGAGACGTGTAAGATTTTGCAGCGGGTTTGTTTTTGGTCAACGACGGTTATCTTTCACCGGAAGTCTGCGCGGTAGTTTTAAAAGTGTATGTACTCGACACTAGAGTTAAGTGACGTGGTTAAACGTGTTAATGTTGTCAGGATGTTAACCAACCATTAACGAGGAAACAGGGAGAGGAGAAATCCCACATTTCAACTGTTTTCATTAGTTTTAATAATTGACATGAGGCTGGGCGACCCTATAAGGATATGCGACATGGATGGACGGATTGTAGAACAACTCGGACATATTTTAATGGAGTTTCATTTGCACTAACAGCATCTTGTGGGTCTGAATCGATGAATAAACACGGGCTGTGAATTAGGAGACTCTGCTCATCTGAAGTTCACAGAGGTCTCTTCTCTCTGTTTCACACACATGAAGTCTGCAGGACACAGTCGCCACCTACTGGCTGTAAAATAGATCACCTAAAACCAGGGCATACTGTAGGACAGGGGTATTCAATTAAAATTCAAAGAGGTCCAGTTACAAAAATGTCCTCCCAGCAAAGGTCCGAATCATATATTGTCACTCGAAATAGTGCACCCTGCTGTAAATAAAAAACAACATACGTACTTTTCTATGTCATTTATTGTCAAATTTCAAGTGTTATATACTTTAAACATACTGATAAGTCTGAACTTGTATGGCACTTGAATGGAAAACATTACTGTAGTTGTCTTTACTACATTTCAAGTAACTGAATTTCTTCTTCTTCTAAACAAAAGACCTTTGAGCTGCCCACGCCCTATTTTAACCATGTATTAACTAGTGGCATTAAACCCAACAGGTCCTCACACATCTCTTTCTTCTCTTTGTGAAGAAATCTCACATTCACCAAAAGCTGGGCATTATCTGTTACATCTGTGGACTCATCAATGGCTAAGGATATTGTGAGTACAGCAAAGTACTACACAGGATGTCCCAATGTTTAGGTCTGCAAATGCACTCTGTAACCCTTAGAACATAGGCTGCTGAATACATATGTTGTTGATCAAAACAAGATGACCTGGTTGACATAGGAACAGTATGAAACAGGAAACACTCGATTTGATTGGCTTGGCTATTGATGACGTTTCTGTCGTATAAACTAGATTAGCTGCGCATGCACGAATGATTTATCTTTTTATTAGGCCTAATATAATTATAATATAATTTTCACGGGTCCGGGCAGAACCGTCACTGGGTCCGTGCCCGGTCCGCGGTCCGCCATTTGGTGATGCCTGCTGTAGGATGACAACCAGGAAATGTATTCACTTTAATAGTTTGATCACATTTATTCTACACAGTGAACTGCAGCCCGGCAGAAAAAGTACTGAGAAGCAATACCTCAAATGTAAATATTCTCCATTACAGATTAAAGTCCTCCATTCAAAATAGCAATGTACCTTTTATTTGAAACCTTTTACTTTGAATTGGTCTCCCATATGTATAAATAGATACGTTTACACA
>NW_019206759.1:0-125 GCF_002260705.1 Seriola dumerili
AGCTGCCAGTGAGCTCTTTAAATGGCACAGTTTGATTTGATAAAAGACTAAAGCCGCACTTTACACATTTTACATATAAAAATTATTTTTTTTATATATTTTACTTAATTGGGAAGTTCCATTGA
>NW_019206760.1:0-110 GCF_002260705.1 Seriola dumerili
TGCCTTGTGTTCCTGTGTTTTTTTTATTGTATGCAAATGAGTGTGTGCCGCAGCCGCGCCGACATTGGTGAAAAGGCTCTGCGTCCTGGTCGGTGATTGGCTGCAGTCCC
>NW_019206761.1:0-121 GCF_002260705.1 Seriola dumerili
GGACTATTGGTCAAATGAAAGCAATCTGAAAAGATCAGTGAGTCATTTTTCACAATTTACTGACCTCTGATGTTTTATCCCCCATCTGATGTAACATCTGAACTCTGCTTATCTTCGTTAT
>NW_019206762.1:0-117 GCF_002260705.1 Seriola dumerili
TACAGTGGGACGGGGCCTGAGTTCGTCTGGAGATGGCGCTACCTGTGATAAACGTGATATAAAATAACTTGGCGGTGCCTCCAATAGCATTTAAGAAGTAACACAAAATTTGGTACT
>NW_019206763.1:0-514 GCF_002260705.1 Seriola dumerili
GTAAACTTCTGACTTCAACTGTACATGAGGGGTTGAGATAAACACTAATTAATTCAGTGAGTGCTTGCAGGGAACTTTCTGTCTGAGCTCAGTGTGACATGTGTGGACTTGTGAAACTAAAGGCTGGGATGAGAATAGATGGAGTTCATAGAGAGAGCTCTCTGATTCCTCTGCTTGAATCAAAAAGAGGCACAAAAGTTGAGAAAATCTGAGAATCATTTCTGAGTTTGATGAGATCTTATTTGGAACTTAAAAGGACAGTAATCTGAGATCTTGTGAGTCTTTTTCTCCGGGAGAAATAAGCTTTAGTCTCATATTGGTTTCTCTCAGATCTTATAGTCGTCTAGGAGAAATAAATGGAACACTTTTCAGATCTCTGACTTTCTTTTCCTCTGGGAAGGGTCCAGTTTATGAATGGGAAGAAGCTGATGGAGGGTCAGGACACACACAGGGACTGGATAAATGAGACTCAGTGGGAGGGAGGAGCAGAGAGGACAGAGAGGACAGAGAGGAC
>NW_019206764.1:0-123 GCF_002260705.1 Seriola dumerili
TCTGTCACGTGTTTCAGGGAAGCTCAATAAAAGACCTTTAAAAAAAAAAAAAAAAAAACCAGCGTGGATACTTTTATTGTGAAGGCGTACAGTGACGTATTTCCTGTTGTGCCAAGGTTCACT
>NW_019206765.1:0-199 GCF_002260705.1 Seriola dumerili
TGTGTGTGTGTGTGTGTGTGTGTGTGTGTGTTTACGCTGGGGAAAGACAGCAGTCTAAAGGATGAAATTGAAGAGATTAGCATGGTCTGCTCTGCTTTTGATTAGTTCTGACTGGAAATCTGCCCGAGCCACAAGGGGCCCCTCAGCGGCTCCAGCTCTCCCGCTCTCTCAGTGTGTGTGTGTGTGTGTGTGTGTGTGT
>NW_019206766.1:0-160 GCF_002260705.1 Seriola dumerili
TTTAGTAATAACAAATCTTTATTGGGTATTGTTCAGTGAATAAGGGAGCGAGTTCTTGGGGAGGGTTGGGGGGGAAGGATCCAGGTTGTTGCAGGAGGAGCGTGGAGGTGGATGGCTGGCGTGGAGCAGGTGAGTTGTCTGAATGGGAGCAGCAGGTGAG
>NW_019206767.1:0-132 GCF_002260705.1 Seriola dumerili
TGAATCTTTATGCCTTACTATACTATGACGTCTTTATGACATTTGATGCCTTATTATAGTATGACTTTTGTTTGACATTTTTATGCCTACATATTTATGACATTTTATGCTTTACTATACTATGATGTTTTT
>NW_019206768.1:0-158 GCF_002260705.1 Seriola dumerili
TCCTGAGCACAGTCAAAGAACATTAGGGTTGTTTAATGGACAAGAATAGTTCAGTAACCATCTCCTTTGTTGGACAGACCAATGTTTTCACCTGTCACATCACTAACTTTGAGTCAGGAGGGAGGGGCAATACAGCAGCCAATCAGAACGAGGGACTT
>NW_019206769.1:0-143 GCF_002260705.1 Seriola dumerili
AAAACGTCAAAAAACATCATAGTATAGTAAGGCATAAATGTCATAGTATAGAGAAGCATAACAATGTCATAGTGTAGCAAGGCATAAAATGTCATAAAAACGTCAGTATATTAAGGCAAAAAAACATAAAAAACGTCATAGTA
>NW_019206770.1:0-123 GCF_002260705.1 Seriola dumerili
AGCTCTGTTTTAAAACCAGGATGACAGATGTGAACTCCACAGCAGCAAAACAATTTGTCTCAATATCTAGTGCTGTTTATTATCTGCCACTTTATTGTAAATTCATTTGTCCACATACAGTAT
>NW_019206771.1:0-171 GCF_002260705.1 Seriola dumerili
ACACTGATTATTGAAGCGATTAAGCTGCGTGAGATAACCTTCACCCTTTTTTTAAAATATGTCATTTCTAAAAAATATGATGTTTCAATTACGTTTTTACACCTGGTCAGTCCAGAAAATCATAATTAATCTGTGTATCTTTCCATATCATAGATTGAACTTGTGGGGTTA
>NW_019206772.1:0-272 GCF_002260705.1 Seriola dumerili
GTCTCAAGTCTTGTGACCCGTTTAAGGTTTCAACCATTTGAAGTATGACGCATCAGTAGAGCTCTAAAGAGGGCTGGGTTTGGTCGTTTTCACGACGTCTCCCCATTCATTCTCTATGGGAATTTTTTCCAGCTTGTATTGCCATTTACATCGCCACGGTTACTCGAATCGCTAAGAATTGGAAAAGGATAATTGGATACTTTTACAATGATTAATTCAGAACACACACATGAAACCTTTTTAGACCTTTTATGAACCTCCAGACTTCCTGT
>NW_019206773.1:0-334 GCF_002260705.1 Seriola dumerili
TCATTGACGGTAACTCAATCATTTACCATAATTTGCCACATATTCTTTTGAATTCTCCTTCAACACTAATTTGCCAACTGTCCACCTGTGCACTCCCACTATCTCTTCATATGGAGACACCATATAAGTATTGGGCAGATAGATAAACAACTCTTTGAAAAGAATCAGCACAATTATTTTCCTTTTTAACATTTCTGTATGCATCAGTTAAACAAACAGGCTTGCTTCCTGCTGCCTGCAGTCTTCATGCTAACCTAGGTGTCCTCTAGCTTTGAATTTAACACACAGACATGAGGATGATATTACTCTTGTCACATCTGCTTTGGAAAAATAA
>NW_019206774.1:0-212 GCF_002260705.1 Seriola dumerili
TTTTTTTTTCTTGCAAGTGGAAAACAGTGTTCAGAATAGAAAACTGAACTGTTAGTTGTTAACAGCTTGAATTTCAAGTTAAACAACAAAGACAACTGTTTATCCAGCAAGAAGCATGTAAGTATTTATTTTATGTACAACTAGTTTTATTATAACTATAATTATAAATATCTCACTACTCTCAATACTCACTCCTAAGAAAATGTTTCTTC
>NW_019206775.1:0-122 GCF_002260705.1 Seriola dumerili
TAAATTGAAAATAACTTCCAGATATTGAAAGTTCCAAGTATTCTGGGAAAATGGACAAAAGCACTCACTCACAGGACATTTTCTGACCCTTTTTATAGTCAAAATAAGCAAAAACATCCAGG
>NW_019206776.1:0-101 GCF_002260705.1 Seriola dumerili
TTTAAACTTTTTTTATGCTTTCCAATCGCAAATGCAAAAATCAGCAAACAAATACAACAAGCAGGTATCTCAATAGATACTTATACTAAGTTTACTTTTGG
>NW_019206777.1:0-454 GCF_002260705.1 Seriola dumerili
ATTGACCACTAGGACACCAGGATTCTCCAGCAAGAGTATTTTAACGTAATGCAAAGCTGCATTGACAATGACGTCTTTGATGTTCTACTTTCAGAACCGGCTTTATGTTTTTGAGGTCGATAACAGTTATCTTTCTGGCTTCTTGTCTATGTGGGAAACTAATGAATGAAAGTGTTTTAAACATGTTATTCCTGTCTTGCCATAACAGCCAAAAGATGTTTTTCACCAATAATAGGCTAAAATCCTGTCACGATCTGCTCCTCACTTCCCCTCGGCCCTTGTCTCCAGCCCCTGCTTATTTCTCTCGCCATGTTTGTCCCATCATCTGCCCAGACCTGCTATTTTCCATCCGCCCACCAGATGTCCCCAGACTTTCTTCCTGTCCCCATGTCCATCCCTGTTCCATCATCATCCAAGCCAGTATTTAAACCTGCCATTGTCACAAGTTCCTTGT
>NW_019206778.1:0-205 GCF_002260705.1 Seriola dumerili
GTACAATCCACCCACCTTGTTCTGAAATGGCACGTACACATGTTTACGATCGACTTGATCCAGTTGTATTTTGGGAAACACTCTGCAGTCATCATTGGCCCTGTAGAGCACCGTGGGACAGACGGTGTGATAGTTCTTATCCACAGCAAGCTGACAACAAGAGCATAGCTTTGGTCATGTTCTGAGAAACTGAGCTGCTGCTGGT
>NW_019206779.1:0-109 GCF_002260705.1 Seriola dumerili
GCCACTTTGGATGAGAAGTTTCCATGGTTACCAATCACACATAAGAAGACTCATTTGGAAGAACTGAAGAAATTGTTGATTGAAAATGCAACAGCGAGTCAAGATGTGA
>NW_019206780.1:0-454 GCF_002260705.1 Seriola dumerili
AAAAACTGCAGGTTGCATATCAAAAACAACGAGCTGCGCAACTCTGAGGGGAAGTGCAAAGCCTTCCTCATTACACACAGTCATCCAGTAAATAGAGTTTAAGTAAAACACTGGGGTGAAGACCTGAGCTTAAGTTGAAAGTGCACTTGAGAGTAAGTAAGTAAGTAAACAGGCAAAGAGAAGAGAGGACAGAGTTCAATCCTGATTGTTTTTAACGTGAAAAAAGGTATTTACAAGTTACACACGAAGTCGTCAGATGAATCCTCCACCGACTGAAGTCCACGCCTTCGGTTAATGACACCTGTAAAATCACTGACCTACAAGCTACTCATTGCAGCAGCAGGAAGAGATGTAATTACTTGCACTCGCTTGCAGACACCTAACACTCTGAATTTGCACCAGTTTCCTGATTACATGTGCTTACACACACACACACACACACACACACACACAC
>NW_019206781.1:0-158 GCF_002260705.1 Seriola dumerili
ATCGTCTGCTTTGGTAAAGCTGAAAATCATCATTGATTCTAACTTCATTTCAGGATAAAGTTTGTAATATTCTACAACAAATAAAGGAATATTTCCAACCAATCCAATGAAAAGACCAAAACTAACTAATTAAATTGATGCGAAAGAGAATCATATCT
>NW_019206782.1:0-113 GCF_002260705.1 Seriola dumerili
TTTTATGCCTTACTATACTATGACAGTTTTTTCCATACTGTACTATGACGTATTTTGCCATACTATACTATGATATTTTTTTGCCATTTTTATGCCTCACTATACTATGACGT
>NW_019206783.1:0-224 GCF_002260705.1 Seriola dumerili
TATTAACCTAAAATCATTGAACTCAACTAAACACCTGCCTTCACCCGTGTTCTTGTGCTGTTTCCTGCAGATACACCTACGGCAAACCAGTTATTGGTTCAGTCAAGGCCGTGTTTTGTAGAAACGCCATCCGGTTTTACTGGTATTCACTTACCCAAGAAAATGATCTCTGCAAGACTTACCTGCTGACCGTGAGTATTCCAGATGAAAGAAATGTGACTTGC
>NW_019206784.1:0-102 GCF_002260705.1 Seriola dumerili
ATTTGATTTGATGCCTTACATACTATCACGTTTTTATGACCTTTTTTTGCCTTAATATACAATATATATTATGTTTTTTTGACATTTTATGCCATACTATAC
>NW_019206785.1:0-170 GCF_002260705.1 Seriola dumerili
ATTATTCTTTTATCAGTTCAAGTTTCACCTCAGACGTGTCAAAAAACATATTTGTGTTGTTTTTTTTTTTGTTTGTTTGTCTTGATTTTCCACTCAGCTTTTTTTCTGCACAATTGAAAACGTGCATAAACACACCTTCCTACATTTCCCATAATGCAACTCAATAGTTT
>NW_019206786.1:0-116 GCF_002260705.1 Seriola dumerili
AAATAGAAGTTTGGCTGTTAATTCACAGATCATTTCTGTTATTTTACAGACTTTTGTTTATAATTGAAAAAACAGAAAATTACTGTTAGAAAACTTAAGAGTTATTTTCCGTAAAA
>NW_019206787.1:0-139 GCF_002260705.1 Seriola dumerili
TCGCCAGTGTTAGTTGATTAGTTGATTCTGGAAGCAAAGGGAAATATATTGATTCATGGCACTTTTTTAACACACTCTAAATCTTTCAAATCATAAGGCTCAAGTGAAGTCATGAGTCACTGGCGTTAAACTCCAAGTC
>NW_019206788.1:0-105 GCF_002260705.1 Seriola dumerili
ACTTTACCCATGAATAAAAATAATAAGAAAAATGAAAAATGGTTTCCATAGTTATGATGTCTTAGTGTGTGATGTGGTACATAAAGGTTTGCTCTGCTATATGAG
>NW_019206789.1:0-125 GCF_002260705.1 Seriola dumerili
CCTGCACCTTCAAATATTGAGCTAAAACCAATTAACAGTGTACATAATATGATAAGTAGTGACCAGTTACCATCACCAAATCAACAATTTTACAAATACAAATGTTTGTATTCAATATTTGAAGG
>NW_019206790.1:0-115 GCF_002260705.1 Seriola dumerili
CATTTCCCTGGAATTTTCTAGTTGTAACTTTATGTTTTCACTTGAATTTCATTTCCACGCTCAAGATTACTTAAAAATCCGACATTTCTCACGTATGTCCAGAAGGGGGCAGTGA
>NW_019206791.1:0-138 GCF_002260705.1 Seriola dumerili
TGACACTCACACTTTACAAGACAAGAGGTGGAGCTCAGTCAGTGAGCTGCCATAAATCAGTCACAGCCTTTAAATGATGTTTTCAGAGATATACTGGACGCCTCTTTTAGTGATCAACACTGTGACAGAATCATTCCT
>NW_019206792.1:0-272 GCF_002260705.1 Seriola dumerili
TTATGTTGCAAGTTAACGCTTAGCTTGATTATAACTTAACAAAAACAACAAACCTATCATTCAGCACCGACTTACACTTCATTTAACTTGTAGAAATCCAGTTAAGTTGGTGAGTGGTAGAGGCACAGACCGGTCACAACATGTCAAAACTGCAAACATGTTTGATAATATTGGCTCAAATCTAATTCCATAAGTTTCAGAAACCAGTCCACACATGCCTTCAAACGGTCCTCGTAAGAGCTCTGACTTTCAACAACGGGTGTCACACATAC
>NW_019206793.1:0-106 GCF_002260705.1 Seriola dumerili
GACGTAGTTGTATGTTAGAGCGCGCGGACAGCAGCTTTATGACGAGAGATTATTTTCCTGTTTTACCGCAGAGAGCAGCTTCCTCCTGCACACTGTGCAGAAACAA
>NW_019206794.1:0-178 GCF_002260705.1 Seriola dumerili
AACCTTTTCAATAAGGACAATAATGTTAACAGGTCATTGTAAGTAAGAAGCCCCTTTCAGTGAATTCAATGTATTTCTAAATAAGGAAATAAAACACAACAGAAAAAAGAATGATCTGTGCACACTCCTGTGTTTGAGGCTGTTCACACACAAGATGAACCCAGAGCATTTAAAAACA
>NW_019206795.1:0-11993 GCF_002260705.1 Seriola dumerili
TGGCCCCCCCCCCCCCAAAACCACTTCACCCCCCAGAAAAGATTATATTAAGAAAGACAACTGGAATAATACAGAGAAACAAAGGATGTTCAGATACAAAGATATTTTGCTCTTCGTGTATAAAATGAGTGAAAGTAAAATAAAATGAGCAATGACTGTATATAAACTAAAATATAAAGAGTCTGTGGCTCCAACACAGGAAGCCACATGTGATCAGATTTAGGCTCAGACTCTTCAGGGGAGTCAGGAGCTTTCTAACTCCAGTCAATCTTGGGGAAATATTTTGAGTTCCATAATAGTGAAAATGTTAGTTGACATGCTTCAACACCTCTTCACTTTGCACAGTCATTTCCCTCCTCACCAACATCTCATCAAGTTCTTCAACATTCAGTGATACAATCATATATTCTGGAGAGGAACTCTAATGAAAGCACATATTTACATTTAGGAACAGTCAGCTGTTTGTGGGCACGTGTGAAGAGGAGGAGGAACCCTGGTTTTTGTCTTGCAGGGAGCAGATTTATATACGTCCACCTCGAGTTGTGGAACTTTGACCATGTTATTATAAAATATCACTTACACTGGGATATATTATAATATACAGAGACTCTCAAAGGTTTCAGTGCAGCTGCTTCAAACCTTTGTTTTCAGGATTAATATTTTATTGTATGACAGTTGTGCTTCTAAAAACATAATCATAGGTGAATTTAATTCAATTACTTAATAAACATTTAAATATTTTATTTTGTATATTGTAATATGTTTTAATTTTTTAGTTACATAAACTAATGTGAAGTAAAACACTGTCAATCTCTCCTCGTCAGTGTACTCATGCTCAAAGTCACGTTTAAAAACCTGCGACACACGGACAACACACCTTAACGTTACTTTACATTTTAAATGTTGGTAGCTAGCTAGCATCAGGCTAACGTTATCAACGTTAAATATTTTGTCAGGTTTAGCAGGTCTGCATTAACATAACTCAATTCACAGTCAACTCTCCATATCCATCGCAGCCTGTTTACCTTTGTGGAGGAGATGAAGCCCCGCCCTCACCTGAGGAAGCAGCCAGGTGGAGAGAGGAGCGGGAACTGGAGGGATAGCCCTGTTTCTGTCACTGTGGAACAGCAGTGTGTTGAAATGTTTGATATTTGGAGGACTGAACCCAGCGCTGTGATTGGTCAAAGTCTTCTTCTCTTACTCAGTAGACGAGACGCTGCTGCCCCCCTGCTGTTAGACGTGAGTACTGCACGTGCACAATTGAACTCACAGGCATCAACAAGTTTCTGTGTATTTTACAGCAACAAATCGTATCAAAGTACTTTGATGTCAAAATGCGTACCTGCTACGTAGAAAGCGTAAAGGTTGGCAGGTCTGTAACTCACTGAAAGACAGTTTGAGAGGTTTCCCTCAGAGCCTTTGAGTTTTCACTTCTAGTGTTGGACTTCAAACTTCAGGAGGATCAAACCCATGACTGTGAAACACCTAAAGAGTCCTCTAACACCAGAGACACTGGAGACATCATTTCTAAAAGCTTCTCAGTCGTTCCTCTGGGTGGTGGACTTTCTCATGTGATCAGGATCAAACACACAACCTCTAAATGTCTCACCACTTTGAGACTGTGACAGATTTTGAGTTTTCACTTCTAGTGTTGGACGTCAACCTTCATTGAGTCACTGAGGATTAAAACACATGACCTCAAAACCTTTGACAAGTCTTCCAGCAGCTGGAGAGACTGGGACAGAAACAAGAACCACTTCTTCTCTTGGAAAATTTCAGTCTTTCCTCTGGACATTGGCTTTCAAAGTTAAATCTCTGTCTCAGGATTGAACCAACAACCTCCAAACTTGTAGAGAGTCATCGACCACCTGGAGCCTCTTGGACAAAGACACTGAAAACCTCATTTATTAGAAATTTTCAGTCTTTCCTCTGGACATAAACCTTCATCACTGAGAGCCTCAGGACCATTTCACTGACTGTCTTTGTCTTTTCTCAGACCTTTAAAATAAACTATGAAAACATTTTAGTTTGAACTGAATCAGCTCAATCGTCCTCAGATTCAGAGAGACACTGATACTCACACTTATGCTTTTATTGTGAAAAGACAAGAAAATCAGAGTCTTACAAAAGTAAAAATCAACAAGTTTTGTGTAATAATCGTAGTTTCTGTCTTTAAAGGAAGAGGAAGAAATCTCTGTCTGAAAAGGTGAGTGAGTGAAAGAGACAGACATGTAGAGACTGATCTGTTCAACAGTAAGTTTCTCTGACAGGAGGAGACTCTCTCTGCTACACTCAACACAGAGACACTGAGGAACCAAACGACCAGAGTCCAAACCCAGGATACAGAGGTTCAGTGAAGGTGGTGTTGAAGGTGTAGAGGTGGATCAGTGAGTCAGGGGAGACTCTGTAGAAGGACAGAGAGCCAGAGGGACAGTCCACATACACTGCTACTCTGTTAGAGACAGACGAGGAGGAGGAGGAGGAGGAGATAGGTGTCACTCTGTCATTGTGCCAGACATAGTAACCATCATTAGAGCAGATCAGACTCCAGGACTGATCGTTCCTTCCAAGCCAACAGTCTTTTCTGTTTCCTTTCCTGCTGATTCCTCTGTAACTCACTGATATATAAACTCCTCCTCTCCACTCGACCTCCCAGTAACAGCGACCAGTCAGACCAGTTGAACACAGCAGCTGAGGCCAGAAGTCAAATCTGTCTGGATGATCAGGATATGACTGATCCTCCTCCACATGTGTCACCTTCCTGTTGTTGTCAGACAGTTTTATCTCTCTGTGAACTGTGTTTGTGTCGATTGTGAGTTCACAGGAATCTGATGGAGAGAACAAGACACAGCTCCAGTTATTGATCATCTGATCAGTTATTGACAGTTTGATGATGACTCCTGACATCAGTGATGTGACAGTTTGAAGATGGTTGAATGTGCTGCTTTGTTTTCATCAATCACATTAAAAACACACTTACACTTCCTCAGACCTGCTCTCAACCATCGGACTCCACCAGGCTCCGCCCTGAAAGGAGGAGGGGGGTCAGACCAGCACGTTCTCTGTCAGCATGCACACATGGACATTACATGGCTCATACACAGACTGTTGGATTACTGTGTTCAGATGGAGGCTTGTATGTATGGATGTACATTGACCACAGAGGAAAAGGAGCTGGAGTCTTTATCTTGTAATGATCCAGAGCAGGAGGAGACATGGAGAAAATATTTCATCATGTGTTTTCTCCATTTCATATCAGTTCTGCTGTGGGACACACACTTTCAGTCTCTGACTCTCAAGCTGCACAAACAAATGTCACAGCAAATAAGATGAAGACACAGTGGAGCTAACCAGCCAAGATATCCCACAATGCACCAACAAAGGCAGAGAAGAAGAAGACTGTGAACAACTCATGATTGAAATGTTTCATGAGGAAGGAAACACACTCAACACATTAGTGAGAGCTCAGTGAAACACACAGTGAGTTTTGGTGAGAAACACTGAGTGTGAACACAACTTGTGTTTGTTACAAGAAAACTCCACAGGACGCTTTAAGAATGAGGCTGTGCACAAGTTTTAACAGGTGGCACAGCAGCAGTGACTGGATGAAGGATTTCTAATAGAAATGATGTCATCACAGTGACAGGATGGATCAGGATCTCATGATAAATGACATTCTGTACTTTTCTACTCTTCAGACAGATCAGCTGTGACACAGATTCACTGTTGATCAGTCAAATCATGTGGAATAAAGCAGCCGTCCTCAGGATGAGTCCTGAGCTCCATCAAACCTGTCGGGACATTTTTATTTGACTTCAAGTCAAAGTCCAGAGGAAGCCAGAGAAACTGTAGAGCAGAGAGAAAGAGGCTCAGCTCAACATACATGGACTCAGAGAGGAAGTCTAGTGAAGCTACAGCTGCTGTATAGTTTTCATTAAGGAGCCACTTTGTGGCTTCATCTGATCTGGTGTCAGATTTGTTTCAGTTTGAAAACAGATGTTTCATGATACAAAACATCTGTAGAGACAAATAAGCTTAAATTCCTGCTTAGGTCACAAAACACAGCTGACAACAGCTGGTTTCATCACTGAGATCTCTTCTCCTAAATATGACACAGTGAGTCATAACGAGACACTGAAGTCATCAGGAGGAAACTCCTCTGTTGTTGTTGAAGTCAAAGATCTTCTGTAGAGATCTGTCACAGAAAATGTTTCAGCTCTTCCTCCTCCATCAGACAGTGTGTGTTTCTGCTGCAGGCTTCTACGTACCTGAGAGTGTCCAGTCTCCAGTCTGGATCCTCCAGTCCAGCAGACAGCAGCTTCACTCCTGTGTCTCCTGGGTGATTGTAGTTCAAGTCCAGCTCTCTCAGATGGGAGGGGTTGGAGCTCAGAGCTGAGGCCAGAGAAGCACAGCCTTCCTCTGTGACCAGACATCCTGACAGACTGAACACACACACACACACACACACACACACACACACACACACACACACACACACACACCTCTCTAAACACTCGATGCTCTGTTAAACCCTCATCAGATAAACAGGTTGATGAATCCGGGCCTGAGAGTTTCCAGTGTACAGAGTGGATTCTTCAGTCCAGCAGACAGCATCTTGACCCCTGAATCCTGCAGGTTGTTGTTACTCAGGTCCAGGTGTCTCAGACTAGAGGACTGGGAGCTGAGGACTGAGGACAGAGCTTTACAGCTTCTCTCTGAGAGGTTACAGCCACTCAGTCTGAAGAGGAATTCATGGAAAAACTCTCAAATATTCAATATTTGAGGTAAATAACAGGTCAGAGGTATGAATACAAAACAGCTAAACACTAACCTGAGAGTCTCCAGTGTACAGTGTGGACTCTCCAGTCCACCAGACAACAGCTTAACTCCTGAATCCTGCAGGTTGTTGTTACTCAGGTCCAGGTGTCTCAGACTAGAGGACTGGGAGCTGAGGACTGAGGACAGAGCTTCACAGCTTCTCTCTGAGAGGTTACAGCCACTCAGTCTGAAGAGATGATCATGAGGAATTAAAGAAGAAAGGAAGTTATTTTCTCTCCTGTTGAAAAGACAGAAGTGTCTTTACATAAGGATGAATAAATCCAACTCTCTCTACTAGGGCTGAAACGATTCAAGAAAATCGATTAAACTCGATTAATAAAATTCATCGAGGCAAATTCTTTGCATCGAAGCTCCGTTTAATCCATATGAGGACCCAGTAGTCAACCTGTGCAGAAACTGTCGAGTAGCTCAGTTGGTTGAGCATCCCCCCATGTGTAGAGGCTTGCTGCAGTTGACCCTGGTTCGAGTCCCACATCGGACGGCCCTTTGCTGCATGTCATTCTCCCTCTCTCTCTGCCTCCCCATTTCCTGTCTCTCTCTACTGCACTGCCAATAAAGGCACAAAAGGCCCAAAAAAATAACACTTAAAAAAAAAAAAAGAACCTGTGGTGGCTAGTTATGATGTACCTGTGTTAGTTAAGTTTTGCTCAAGAACGTGCCCCTCTCTGTCAGGGTTGGGTAGGGGTGGACCCAAATGCAGCCAACACATGGGAGACGGTGCAGGCAGGTTTATTTAACAAAAAGAACTTCAAAAAACAGGCACAGGGAACCACAGGGGATGACAATAGGCAACAAGAACAAAACAAGGACAAACCCAGAGATGAACAGGACGTGAACAGCTTGGAGACGAACCCAGAAATAAACAGACGAACCAACACAGACAAAGGGGAGCACAAAGACTATATAGACAAGGGAGGCAAGGGTGATTGAACACAGGTGAAACACATTAGGGCGGGGCAGACAATCACCACACAGACACAGGACCAAGACAGGAAGCAAAACACTGACACAAGGAAACCAATTACAAAATAAAACAGGAAGTGCAAAAGTCCAAAACAAAACTAACAAAAAGTGTCTGCCATAGCAAACCATGACAGAACCCCCCCCTTAAGGGTCGGATTCCAGACGACTCTTAAACAGAACACTAACTCGGACGGGAGGAGGGATCCAGGGGCCAGTGGACAGCATCTTCTGATGCTCAGGGGCAACACAGGGCAACTCAGGGGGACGGCTCGGAGGCCTTATGGACAGGCTGGGCAGTTCAGTGGGGCGACCCGGAGGTCGGGCAAAAGGACGGAGCCGTTCTGGAGGCCGACAGCAAGGACCGGGTCTCTCAGGAAGTCGAGGCGAAGGCCAGCATTGCAGGCAGAGCCCCTCTGGAGGACGAGCAGGAGGACGGCGGCGAAGACGGGGTCTCTCCGGAGGTCGAGCTGGAGGATGGCGTCGCCCCTCTGGAGGGTGACCAGGAGCCGACTGGTCAGGGACCACCAGAGGCGGCACAGAGTCAGGGGCCACCGGAGGCGGCACAGAGTCAGGGGCCACCGGAGGCAGCACGGAGGCAGAGGCCACCGGAGGTGGCCAGGGGAGCAGGTGGTGACGTCACGACAGGAACCGGGAGAGGCGGTGACATCACAACAGGAACCAGGAGAGGCGGCGACGTCACGCCAGTAGCCGTCGTCGACGCCGCTGGAGAACACAGAGTAGCGGCCACCGACACCAGCGGAGGGACAGGATTCGGCCGGACCGCCGACAGGAAACGAGGAGCAGGGATCGGCCGGACCACTCACTTGGAACCAGAGTCAGGACTCAGCTGGGCCGCTGACAGGACACAAGGAGCAGGGGAGACTTTGTCCAGCCCACCCAATTCAGGAGCTAGGGAGGAATCGACCGGGACCCCCGACGCTGAGACAGCTGATGCGCTGGCTGGGATGGTCGACCCGGGAAGTGGGGCAGGAGCCGACGAAACACCAACTGGAACCCCTGACACTGGAACAGCTGATGCATCAGCCAGGGTAGTTGGTGAAGGCTCCTGCCCACAGGGGAGTAGAGGCTCTAGACACTGGGGTAGCTGGGGCTTGGGCTGGAAGCTGGGGACCTTGGACTTTGGCCTGGGCCGGAAGCGAGGAACCTGGGGCTGGGGCTGAGGCCGAGCCTCCCCATGGCGATGGGAGCCATGATTACCTCGCCCCCTGTGGCCTCCACGAAATCCCCTGAAAATTGCCAGACGAGTTCCCAGGAAAGGGGACTCATCAGAGTCGTCCAGGTCAGAGTCAGAAAATGGGTCAGCCAGTGTACAAAGGGGCCTGGAAACGGACAGGGGTGCTGGCTGGGAGGATCGACGCACCCCCAAAAAAGCCATGAAGCTGGCGTAGGCCGCTGGGTCCATTTTTATGGTTGGTTCATTCTGTCAAGGGTTTTGAGGTAAGTAGGACCCAAATGCAACCAAAACTTGGGGAACAGTGCAGACAGGTTTATTAACCAAAACCATAGACATGAACAGACGACGTGAACAAACCCTGAACTAAACAGACGAACCAACACAGACAAAGGGGAGCACAAAGACTATATAGACAAGGGAGGCAAGGGTGATTGAACACAGGTGAACACATTAGGGCGGGGCAGACACAGGACCAAGACAGGAAGCAAAAACACTGACACACAAGGAAACCAATTACAAAATAAAACAGGAAGTGCAAAAACTCCAAAACAAAACTAACAAAAAAGTGTCTGCTATAGCAAACCATGACACTCTCATACACACACCTCATAAGTCCTGACTTCTTCCCACTCTGTTTCGGATGTGGTTGACATTGCATTGCATCATGTTTTCTAAAAGGTGTAAGTTCACTGTTTTCAGTGAGACCATTGCGCTTTCTTTTTTAATGTTTGTTTTTGTTTTTTTCTTTCTTTCACACATTCGAAATAAAATGATCAAATAAAAAAATGAAAATAAAATAATCACATTCTACAAAAAAAATATAAGGAAAACAAAATATTTGACTGCAGTATGTAACATCAGCAGGTGTAGGACAATCCTTCAGCATAGTTAATTAAAGTATATTAGCCAGTCTTATTAATTTACAGTATGATATTTAAAGCCTAGTAATAAATATCAATATCATTTCTCCAATTCTTCAGTAAATCACGGCGTCATATTGACAGTTTTGTACGGACGGCAGCACCATGTTCGGTTGAGCAAGCAGCTGAGTTATTAGACAGCCTTTTGAACATGATTGTAACAGACATGCACCCACTGTCCATGGAGGATGAGGGATTTCAGAAGATGATTTCCATTTTCAGTCCCAGGTACACGCTTCCTTCAAGAACCTACTTCACAAAAATGATGGAGGAAAGGTTTGAGGAAATCAAAGGAACACTGAAGAACATTCTTAAGGAGACTGACAGCATTGCACTCACAACTGACATTTGGATGAGTGTTGCTACTGAGGCGTGTCTTGGGTGATGTGTCACTTTCTTGGGGAGGATTGGGAGAAGGAGTCCCACAGCCTGACAATGATGCCCCTTGAGGAGAAACACACGGCTCCTAATATTGGGTGGCTTGCGGATGTTATAGCCAAATTTGACATTCCACCAGAAAAAAATTAAAGCTGTTGTTCACGCCAATGGTGCCAATGTCACAGTAGCAGTGAAGATTTTGGCAGAAAAGCATGAATGGGTATCAGTGCGATGCGCAGGCCACACCCTGAACTTGGTTGTGCAAAGCGCTCTGAAGAATCACCAAGCCATTTCCAAGTGTGTGGCTGCTGCAAGATGTCTAGTTGAGCACTTTAAAAGGAGTGAGCTGGCCATCACCAAACTAAAGGCTAAGCAGCAGCAAATGGGCACGCCACAGCACATGCTGGTTCAAGACGTGAGTACTCGCTGGAACAGCACTTATCACGTGTTATCCAGGCTGCTGGAACAAAGATGGCCAGTGACTGCTGCACTCTCAGATGCAGCAGTGACTCAAAGAAGAAGACACCACTACCTTGACCTCAAGCCTGAATAGTAGAGCCTCACTGAGGAGCTGAGCCAGGCCCTTGAGATATTTGGAGGAGCTACGGTCTTTCTCAGTTGACAGCAATATGTTACACTCTCTGCACTTCCACAGCTAGTGCAAAGCCTCGAGAAGTCCATAGAGTTCAGCTTTTGAGATTGCACCAATAAGGTAATTCCAGGCACATGTGGCAGAACAGATCACAGCAAGATGGCAAGGACTATCAGTGTCTCAACCTGAATCTCCAAACACAGAACTTAAGTTCTTACCTGCTGACGAAGCATTCAGGGTCCAAACCACAGTACAAGCCATGGCACTTGCTGCCAAAAAGGATGAAACACAGCCCAACAAAAGTGAAAATGGAGCCTCCAGTCACATGTCAAGGGTGTAACATCATTTCTCAACAACATACTGGGATCATCATCAGACTCCAGCCCTAGTGATGAAGAAGATGAGGAGCAGCAGTTAAACCAAACTGTGCAGAAGGAGGTCTTGATGTATTTTGGAGAACATCCCCTGTCCAAGAAGTATCCACTTTCATGGTGGAAAACAAATGCAGCACGTTATCCAACACTGGCAAAGTCCCTGCTCTGTATTCCAGCAACATCCACGTCATCAGAGCATATTTTTTCTGCAGCAGGAAACATTGCAGGCTTACACACACACACACACACACACACACACACACACACACAGAAACACACACACACATACACACACACAGAAACACACAGACACGATCTGCCTCCTCCAGGAAAAACGATCCTTCCAGAACTTTTTTTGGCCTCTTAGAAATGCGCTTCAAGAAGACAGTTGAGGTTTACATTATGTCTGAGTTGTAGTTCAGTTAAAACCTGTCGTTTTGACAGTTAAGTTGTACCAACTTACCAAGGCAATGCATTATTATTATTATTATTTGAATTTATGCTTTATTTTGCCTTGTGTGCATTTTTGAAATGATAATTTGAACTGACTTATTAATATTTTAATTAATTTGTTTTTGCATTTCAGAAAATGTCTTCTTTAAAACTGAGAATGTAATATGGCAATTAAATTCACTAAATGGTTCAGTTTTGAAAGATAATACTGTATGTAATGTAAGCAATATAAATTTATAGTTTTCTTTAAAGGAAACCAATTAGTTTTCCATTTTAAGAGAACTGTGTTCTTTTCTCTTTTTTTATATTTTCTATTGCTCTTTAATAAAACAAAAGTAGTTTTTATCCTATCACTTGATTAATCAATAAAATAATCAGTAGATTACTTGATTGCTAAAATTACTCTCTACCCTTACAGAGCTTTGTTGGAGGCTTTGACCACTGGCAGCAGCTTCAGAAGAGCCTTCTCTGAAGCAGAGTATTTCTTCAGGTCAAACACGTCCAGATCTTCTTCTGAGGACAGTAAGATGAAGACCAGAGCTGACCATTGAGCAGGAGACAGTTTATCTGTGGAGAGACGTCCTGATCTCAGGGACTGTTGGATCTGCTCCACTAGAGAACGATCATTCAGTTCATTCAGACAGTGGAACAGGTTGATGCTTTTCTCTGCAGAGGGAGTCTCTTCAATCTTCTCCTTGATGTACTGGACTGTTTCCTGATTGGTCTGTGAGCCACTTCCTGTCTGTGACATCAGGCCTTGTAGGAGAGTCTGACTGGTCTGCAGTGAAAGACCCAGGAGGAAGCGGAGGTACAAGTCCAGGTGTCCATTTGGACTCTGTAAGGCCTCGTCCACAGCTCTCTGGTAGAAGAGTTTTGCTTTAGATATGTTTCTTAATAGTTTAGGCCTTCGGGATGCGGTTTGCTTTTCTGACATCAGGTTGACTCCAGACTTGATGAAGGTCAGATGGACATGAAGAGCAGCCAGAAACTCCTGAACACTCAGATGGACGAAGCAGAACACCTTGTCCTGGTACAGGCCTCTCTCCTCTTTAAAGATCTGTGTGAACACTCCTGAGTACACTGAGGCTGCTCTGATATCGATGCCACACTCTGTCAGGTCTGATTCGTAGAAGATCAGGTTTCCTTTCTGCAGCTGCTCAAAAGCCAGTTTTCCCAGAGACTCAATCATCTTCCTGTTTTTTTTACTCCAGTGTGGATCTGTCTCAGATCCTCCATCATACTTGACCTTCTTCAGTTTGGTCTGAACCACCAGGAAGTGGATGTACATCTCAGTCAGGGTCTTGGGCAGCTCTCCTCCCTCTCTGGTTTTCAACACCTCCTCCAGAACTGTAGCAGTGATCCAGCAGAAGACTGGGATGTGGCACATGATGTGGAGGCTTCGTGATGTCTTGATGTGGGAGATGATCCTGCTGGCCTGCTCCTCATCTCTGAACCTCTTCCTGAAGTACTCCTCCTTCTGTGGGTCAGTGAACCCTCTGACCTCTGTCACCACGTCAACACACTCAGGAGGGATCTGATTGGCTGCTGCAGGTCGTGTGGTTATCCAGAGGCGAGCAGAGGGAAGCAGTTTCCCCCTGATGAGGTTTGTCAGCAGCACGTCCACTGAGGTGGACTCTGTAACATCAGTCAGGATCTCAGTGTTGTGGAAGTCCAGAGGAAGTCGACACTCATCCAGACCGTCAAAGATGAACACGACCTGGAACTGATCAAACCTGCAGATTCCTGCTTCTTTGGTTTCAGTAAAGAAGTGATGAACAAGTTCCACCAAGCTGAACTTTCTCTCTTTCAGCACATTCAGCTCTCTGAAGGTGAATGGAAATGTGAACTGTATGTCCTGGTTGTCTTTGTCTTCAGCCCAGTCCAGAGTGAACTTCTGTGTTAAGACTGTTTTCCCAATGCCAGCCACTCCCTTTGTCATCACTGTTCTGATTGGTCCGTCTCTTCCAGGTGAGGCTTTAAAGATGTCTTCTTGTCTGATGGTTGTTTCTGGTCTGTCTGGTTTCCTGGATGCTGTTTCAATCTGTCTGACCTCATGTTCATTATTGACCTCTCCAGTCCCTCCCTCTGTGATGTAGAGCTCTGTGTAGATCTGCTTCAGAAGGGTTGGGTTTCCTGCTTTAGCGATCCCCTCAAACACACACTGGAACTTCTTCTTCAGGTTAGATTTGAGTTCACGTCGACAAACTGCAGCAACTTGTTCTGAATAAACGTAAAAGAAGTTAGATTCATATAGAAAATACAACAGTTTAATTCCCCTA
>NW_019206796.1:0-183 GCF_002260705.1 Seriola dumerili
GTAGCAATGCGGTGATGCTTCAGCAGTTAGGAGGACAGTATTATCATACACTGACAAAGCTGACGGAGGGAACTGCAACGCTCCGTCAACGCACCGCCCTGTCCCGACCAACGACGTCCCACAACAAGTGTCTGGTTTGAGGAACGAGGCCAGAGAACAGCAGAGTCATTTTTCCTAAACGTT
>NW_019206797.1:0-3127 GCF_002260705.1 Seriola dumerili
TTAAGAGAAAAAACATAATACCAAACATGTACCAGTCACTTGGCAATGTTAGTTGAATGTGATTATTCAAGTTCTAGTTTTTCCGTTATCCTTTTGAACAAGTCATAGTTAACAATAAATAATTCAAGGGCACTAGTGTAACACAATGCTACAGTTATATGTGTTACTAATTTAATATTACAAACCAAATATGAGAACAATGTGCAGAGACTATCTGTGGGAAGAATGTGTTTTAGGATGCAGGAACCATAAAGACAGGCCAGGACTGTTTTTATTTATCACTGCATATAATTTTAGACAGCGGTCTGAGTGTTAATGGGTGTGTTGTATACAAGTACAAGTGCCTGTTAAAGTGTATGAGTGGATGTGAGGCAGAGGAGCAGGGCTCTAGTAAGCAACAGACTTTCGTTTGTAAACCGCAAGGATTAGAGGGGATCAATTCAGTGGGGGATAAGTCAGCACACATCAACAAGTGTTGAGACCCTAAACAGCGGCCAAAGGGTTAAGGGGCATTGTAAGTGTGTGTGGAGGGGGCTCGGGGGGGGGGGTCTAAGGCTTGAAACTCCACAACAGGACCTATCTTGTGAAGAAATCTGTCTGTTGCTCACTCTTTAGGAATCTGTTTGTCTGCCTGGTTTGAGTAAACATTAGACAGGACAACAGATTATAGTTAAATTGCACAAATATTTCCCAGAAGAGTGGCTCTTCCGAGAGGAAAACTCAGTAGGTAGAGCCAAAAAATAGGGCTTCCTTTTTTTTACTACAAACAACTTACATTCTGAAATGCACTATTAACCACCACTTGGTCATTTTAAGCTTAAACGAGGCATGTTCTGTTGTGATCCACATTCAAAAATGCTAAATATGACCACATCTTGTTTTGGAGATGTGTTTTTGATGAATGATTGCTGTCAGCGCTAACCACAGTTTGAAATACACTGCATTTACTTTGACTGCTTTACAATAAAAGTCACTCCATGTTTCACTTAAAAGTAAACATTTTTCTTTTCTTTTCTCTTCTTTTTTTTTTTTAAAGCCACTAAGAAGCAGTCCATAGCCGAAAGTTATACAAAGATAAGCGCGTGGCGAGCTGGTGGACCTAAATCTTAAAGGACCCGCTTGACTTTATGCAGAATACATTAATTAAGATAGAATCGGTGCAATTCGTGGTGGCCACATGTGTTTATTTCTACCATAAGATAACATTGACCTGAGTTCAGCACCACCACCTAACTGTCCTCTGTGTGTCTTCTTTATGCATTGGGACATCTGTAGCTAGGATTATCACACGATTGTTAGACATCTACTCGGTGAGATTAAAGGGATTCATCATGAGAGTCTTTTTAATTTAGTCCGCATAGAGAGATAAAAAGTCAGAGATTAGGGTTTGTTCTTAGTTGGCGGTTCAGAAGGAAATTACCTATTAAGTTGGAGACTGAGCAAAAGAAAAAAGTTATTCAAGTCCATTGTGGTTGTTAAATATTGAATTTTCGTCGCTCTCTGCTACTGAAACGACACGCTGGGCATCTTGATTGTATGACAGTGGAATTAGCATTATCATTCAAGCCAGCAGGTAGGCAGCTTATGTTGGGAACTTTAATATTCTCTGACTCGGGCTGTTGGGCTGAAAACTTCAGCCTGTATGATTTTATGTTTAAAAATTTAAGACTTGTAGTGAGGGATTATACAGACAATAGGGAGGTAACAAAGTAAGGGCTAAAATCAGACTAATAAATAAGGGAAACTTATTTTTTTCTCCTGAAGGGAAAGAGGCTTCGCTCTGGAGAGTGTAATTGACAAGAGGAATGAAGGCTGCTACGTGGCTGCCTCGAGAGCACAGTGTAACACTCAAACGCAAAGACTTAAATAACATCAAATGGAGTAAAACGATGTATTTGAATAAATCGCACATGGTGTATCCGGGTGAAAAGGACCTGTTCGTGTTGACTCAATAGACATATACATCACTCGCCCCTAATTCTGCTGCCCTGCGCAGTTTCTGCCGCAAAAACCTGCGCCTCAGTTGTAGGCCACGTGGAGGGCGAGCCGGGCAAAATTTCGATCCAAGTGCTTCTGTGAGAGAAGAGTGAGAGTGCTGTGGCGAAACTCAGCTGGAGGAGGTACAAGCCAGAGGAATAGGAAAAGATGATTTGCGCTGACTCTCTCGTTGAGCCCATTTTTTTTCGCCTTCTTTCCTTCTCTCCTCCTTCAGACCTGGTAGATATGGAAACTCGTGGATAACCATATTATTGAGGCCAATAGGTCGTGGTCCTCTTGCTCCTGCCAGTTGTCCAAGCGGGCCTCAACATTGTTGGCATTTACCACAGTTTTCATTTGGGCTTTATTCCAGGAGCGCTTAAACCACCGAGTTTTGTGACATTTTTTAGGACAGGACGATTTTAATCTCTTTCTTTTTCCCTCCTTCACCTTGTTTTCTTTGTTTTTTTTTCTTTTTACGGGAAACCTACCCTACTTCCAACATTTTTTCACCTGCCATTTATTTCGCTGGAGGTTCTTTTTGAGGACTTATGTTTTTTCGTGGGCAGTAGATGTTATATTGGGTAAAGGCCCAGCGCTCAGACGACCTATGCCACTATGACCTGATTAGAAGAAGGATTTTTGTCCTTGCCAGGGGCTGCATGGTGGGAGTACGCAGCTTATCCGGAAGATCACTTGCTTTCATTGTTCGTTAATTAAGGTCTTCTCTTTCTGGTGAGAGATCAAGCATTTCTTCTCTGGTGGGCACTGGTGACCCCGGGATGTCCGGTGTCGTGGTCGTGATTTGGGTAATGACTGAGGCGGGCAAATACATACAGAGACCGTGAGGAGATCGCCTGCGAGTACCTCTTCACTATGTTTCTGGGATGTACAGTAGTCCTACTCGCAAGAGCTTTGGGTTTCGCTGTTTTTTTCTTTTGATTCACTCTCGATCCTACAAACAGGAGAGTTAACTTTTGGTTTCTATTCACGAGGACAAATTATGGCGAGATTTTTGGTGAACATGCGTCTTGTTCTGGTTTGTTCGATTATTTTTTGCTCTCTTCTCCATCTGCAAGAGCGAGCCGGAGCTGCAGGACGAGGAGGAGGGAGGAGAGTTCCTGTCAGGGCGCTTTTGACCTGTATTTTT
>NW_019206798.1:0-219 GCF_002260705.1 Seriola dumerili
CGGACGACTGAGACCAGCAGTGCACTGGAGGCCTTTGAATGCAGTTGGCAGAGGCAGGAGCTTCTGCCCAAAATTGTGAGTTCCCTATAAACAGTTCACTGTCTGTTGGTGAGGTTGCTCGTATTGACATAACCCTGTCTATGAAGTGCAGACTGCTGGCTATTTTCCTTGGTTCCAGGAGAGGGACCCTTGGTGGTGTGGGTTCGACCGATGTCAACT
>NW_019206799.1:0-136 GCF_002260705.1 Seriola dumerili
TATAATGGAACATTTAGTCATAAACCCAAAATTGACATGAGGACTGTAAAATGAGTTTGGTCCCGTGTTTGCTTTGGGGCTGACATGGTCAGCTCAGGCTATGCTATGCTATGCTATGCTATCAATAGAATAGCAA
>NW_019206800.1:0-512 GCF_002260705.1 Seriola dumerili
ATATTATGATGTTTTTTGATGTTTTTATGCCTCATTACAATATGCCATTTTTTCCATTTTTTTGCCATACTATACTATGCCGTTTTTTCACTTTTTTTAACCATTCTATACTATATAGTTTTTCTCACTTTATAGGCCTTAATATACAATGACATCTTTATCCCTTAGTATATTATGGCGATTTTTGATGCCTTAATATTCTGTGCCATTTTTTCATTTTTTTGCCATACTATACTATGTCATTTTTTTCATTTTTTAGCTTTTAATTTACAATGACATCTTTATCCCTTAGTATATTATGACGATTTTTGATGTTTTGATGTCTTAAGATAGTATGCCATTTTTTCATTTTTTTGCCATACTATACTTTATCGTTTTTTTCACTTTTTTGGCCTTATATACTATGGGGTCTTTATACCTTAGTATATAATGACGTTTTTTGATGTTTATATGCCTTTATATACTATGCCATGTTTTCATGTTTTTGCCATACTATACTATGCCATTTTCTC
>NW_019206801.1:0-134 GCF_002260705.1 Seriola dumerili
CACACACACACACACACACTTCCTCACATATACACAAACCACCCCCCCAAACACACTGAGCCTAATCAAGTCAACCCGCTCCCATTTGAATAAAAGCTCATTTGGCCAGACATCCATCACCTCCTCTCTTGGGT
>NW_019206802.1:0-130 GCF_002260705.1 Seriola dumerili
ACATATTGTTTACGAGTTGTCTGTCCGTCCCATTCTTGTGGACGCGACATTTCACTTATTTGATATTGGTGGTCAAAGGTCAAAGTTCAAAGTCTTGTGAATGGAATATATCAGGAATGCCTTCTGACAC
>NW_019206803.1:0-255 GCF_002260705.1 Seriola dumerili
GGGGGGGGGGGCTTAAAGAGCCCACAGCTCTAATAAAGCATCTCAGTGGGTGAATACAGTACAGTAAGATGTACAGTATAGTAATTTTAGAATTTATGAATTGAATTACAAATGAAATGGAGGTCATAGACTTTTAGTGAGTCGGTATTTTGGCAGAATCTCAACTATAAAACAAAGTTATACTCCAAGTGTATGAATGATGAAAGTTAGAAAATTAACTTTTTCTAATTAGTAAATAAACCCTACGTTGATGGG
>NW_019206804.1:0-346 GCF_002260705.1 Seriola dumerili
TTACGAGTCTGGTGCCTGTCAGACATGGGACATGGGCTTGATGAAAAGATTAAACAAATGTATTCTTATGATAAATGATCAATTTCATCTAAATAGTCCCATAATTCACTACCTGCTCCAGTTTTGACAACCAGTTTACCTGGACAGTGATTTTGTTGACTACTATGCCTTTAACATTTGATTGCAGTCCTCTCTTTTTCATTTTTTAAATCTTCCAATCCACAAACCATTCGTACCTGTATGACGACCCTCTAAAGACGCCTCTGAATGCAATTTGGGTTTACACAGCATTCTGTGAAAGAACCAACTTCTTGATACATCATAAATAAAATAAAATTGGTTATTT
>NW_019206805.1:0-105 GCF_002260705.1 Seriola dumerili
GACCTCAACATGCTGGAGATCTCATGAACCTCTGCACACATGTCGGGCCTGTAGGATAAGTATGTGTGTGAATGACAGCGGGTTGGCTCATACTGCTACCTGGGG
>NW_019206806.1:0-134 GCF_002260705.1 Seriola dumerili
ATTTGCTATTTTAAGTTATGAAATATTTTCCTCCACTATAAAGCCGGTTCTGCACATGTAAAAACGAACCCCTTCTTATGAAGAAAAAACATTTGTTGTATTGGTATTTTTTTTAATGGGTCACAGACACTCGT
>NW_019206807.1:0-143 GCF_002260705.1 Seriola dumerili
AGAAGAGAGTAATCTTTTTTAAATAATTCAAATTTTTTAACTTTTGAATGATTTAATTCCTCAGTTTTCCTATAAGATTTGCACATCCGTCTTCCACCATGAACATAAAACATTAAACAAAACAACATCTAAACCTAACGGCA
>NW_019206808.1:0-145 GCF_002260705.1 Seriola dumerili
GGTTAGTATTTCTGTCACATTAATTGATTTAAAAAATATTTATCTGCAATTGTTTTGATAACCTAGCTAAATGGCTGAACATTAGCTTCTCAAATTGCTGCTTTTTTTTGTCTTATGTCATGATAAACTGAAATTATTGTGGTTT
>NW_019206809.1:0-145 GCF_002260705.1 Seriola dumerili
TGACTCTCATCTGACTCTAGTCCCATTTTAATAAACCTCCCACACTCAGTTGGCAGTTTATTAGGAACACCAACCCAAAACCAGTAGAGTCTTTAAATCCTGCTTCATGAAGATTCTCATGTTGAGTTTGTGTTCAAACTGTTGT
>NW_019206810.1:0-336 GCF_002260705.1 Seriola dumerili
GATCCTGCTGAACTAAACCTGTCAGGATCATTAACTGTTTACCACAGGGTCTATTTCCTGGTGTAATTCAACAGACACTGTAAAAATCCTATTGGCTTTTTGTGGAGGGAACCAGGGTGACTCTAACATCTGGGTAGGCTTTCAAAAATATGTGAGCCCTGCGGTGCTCTATTGAGTTATAACAGTTTACTGAGTTAACCCAAAAGTCCTTACATTGCAGTGTGGGTACTGTAGTCTCTATCACTAGCAACCAAGCAGCAACAACCACAGAAGTGCCAAAACCCAAAAACTGCAGTTCCTCTAATGACCACCTGAGTGTGGCTCAACAGTGAGTCA
>NW_019206811.1:0-123 GCF_002260705.1 Seriola dumerili
GTTTGGGGCGCATTATTGTTTATCTTACTACCACCACAGACACGAGACAAAGTGGGAAAACGTCAATTGCCCAAGGACACAATATACCTATCATTTAGGCTACAAGAAGCAGACACATTAACT
>NW_019206812.1:0-135 GCF_002260705.1 Seriola dumerili
GTAAGGCCTAAAAAGTCATAAAAATGTCATAGTATAGTAGGGCATTAAAAGTCATAGTTAGGGGGGTCAGCCCTATGTTCCCATATTTCTTAGAACTTTTTTTCACAGAAATTTTTGAAAATTAGGGTTAGGGCT
>NW_019206813.1:0-160 GCF_002260705.1 Seriola dumerili
GAGTGGCTGATTTATAGCAGAGGGCAGAGTAGGGCTACCTTTTTCTTAAGTTAGGCTTCTACGGTAACTGTGGCTCACTTTGAGTGCTGTACTGTATATGTACTGACCCTGACCAAGTAAATAATAAAACAAGATTAATTGGAAGGATGTAACTGAAATA
>NW_019206814.1:0-193 GCF_002260705.1 Seriola dumerili
ACTATACAATGACATTTTATGCCTTACTATACTATGACACAGGAGCAATTTGTTGTGGGGGTGTGAGGGTTTTAAGGTCTTGCCTTGCATTCATGAGGTTGTAAGTTCAAGTCCTGTCTTGGAACTGTGTTGTTTCGATTTTAATTTTTTTTTTCTGACTATACTATGATGTTTTTTCACATTTTTATGCCTT
>NW_019206815.1:0-104 GCF_002260705.1 Seriola dumerili
TGGCCCTGTTCAGACCTGGTATTACCATGCGTCTTCAGTGACCCGATCACAAGTGGTCCTCTCTGAGTACGTCAGTTCACACCTGGCTTTAAAATGCGTCTCCA
>NW_019206816.1:0-700 GCF_002260705.1 Seriola dumerili
TCTGAACTACATCAACCAGAGGTTCTTTAAACCTCATGTGGGAATGCGTCCAGACTCTAAAAGAATACTTGTCCTGATCACCGGTGCAAAGTCCAGGGAAGACGCAAACCTCCCCTCACAGAACCTGAAAGACGACGGCATTGAGATCTACACTATTGGTGATTGACTTAGTTTGAATAGTGAGAAAACAGCAGAGCCTCAGAAAAGTTAAAGTGAGGATGAGTTCTGAAAAGCTCTGAAACTACAACACTTTACCACAAAAGAATTAAACACATTGAGATGAATTGAACACGCTACTTCCTGTTTGTCACAATGAAAACTTTAGCTAGCTAACCCTGTGAGGGACACAAAGTACTACATTTGTCATTTGTGTCAGTTAATGTTTCATGCCATGAAAATCAAGTGAAGCATGTTCCAGGTCTTTGGAAGTTGATTTTAACAGTGGACTTACTGAACTAAAACCAGGCTGCTGCCCTGAAGGAAGAAGGTCCAGATGAAAACATGGACTTGCTTTAGCACAGAGTCAGCAGGAAAGTAAAGTACATGATTTCTAATTCATTAGATTAACAATCAGTAAGGTTAGCCATGGTTTAGTTCAGGCTTCAGGAAAACACAGTTCTCTTACTTTGCCAACCAAACAGTTTTCTTTGTTTGGGTCTCATTGTTGAGAGACAGTATTAACACAACATTATTCTTTCAG
>NW_019206817.1:0-135 GCF_002260705.1 Seriola dumerili
TTGCCTTAGTATACTATGACGTTTTTTTGAGATTTTATAACTTTCTATACTATGACATTTTTTGCTTTACTATACCATGCCGTTTTTTGGCATTTCATGCCATACTATACTATGTCATTTTTTTGGCGTTATATG
>NW_019206818.1:0-122 GCF_002260705.1 Seriola dumerili
ATCAAAAAACGTCATAGAATATTAAGATATGAAGACGTCGCAGTATAGTTAGGCCTTAAAAGTGAAAAAACAACATACTATTTTAAATCATAAAAACATCAACAAACGTCATAGAATATTAA
>NW_019206819.1:0-101 GCF_002260705.1 Seriola dumerili
TCTGAAGATGAAGACCATCTTGAGGTCAATTCTGAGTCTAATGATTCTGATTATGAACCAAATGCTATTCATATTCCTCCAAGCAAGACATTCACATCAAA
>NW_019206820.1:0-106 GCF_002260705.1 Seriola dumerili
CAGGTTCAGACAGAGGAGGAGGATTTGAAAACTAATAACTGTTTAAATTATTTGACAATGAAAATAGAAACAGGAAGAAA
Source organism: Seriola dumerili (assembly GCF_002260705.1). Taxonomy (NCBI): domain Eukaryota; kingdom Metazoa; phylum Chordata; class Actinopteri; order Carangiformes; family Carangidae; genus Seriola; species Seriola dumerili. The sequence goes on from NW_019206820.1 coordinate 81, forward strand.
CTCACCACTGATATAAACGTGGATCT
>NW_019206821.1:0-158 GCF_002260705.1 Seriola dumerili
GCTCGCTTAGCATGCGAGAGGTAGTGTGATCGATGCCCACATTCTCCAGTAGTCTTTAGTTCCTGTTGTTAAATACAGGGTCATGTGTGAAAGTCTCTGAGCGATGGACAAAACTAGTGCATGTTTCAACTCAGACACAACATAGTCAATGAAATATC
>NW_019206822.1:0-291 GCF_002260705.1 Seriola dumerili
CTGTGTGACTAACCACAACCTAAGCAAATATAACAACAAAACATTAACCAACATGTACATGTACAAAGATTTATACTTCCGCTGCTTAGCTGTGCTATGCTAGGTGAGGTTAGGTCCAGTCAGTTAACGTTACCCAGTTCTTTTTGTTGAAGTATCCAGTGAGTTGGGTGGCTTTCTGCTGGAGTAAAGTCCTGTCTGACTGTGTTGGTTCCGCTGTTATCTCCTTTTTTTTCCATGCTGTGACTCCTGTAACTTGGAAAATCAGCTGGATGACCTCATGTTGTAGCTGCT
>NW_019206823.1:0-110 GCF_002260705.1 Seriola dumerili
TAAAAAAAAAAAGAATGCTGTGTCTGTTGTTTGGGCACATTTTGGACACAGTGATGATGACACCAAACGATGAAGTCAAATGCAAAAAAATTCTACTTCAAAGGTAACAC
>NW_019206824.1:0-137 GCF_002260705.1 Seriola dumerili
ACAGACAAACGTGATAGGACAATTAGTTTAGATCATACATCATACATTAAGTTCTTTATATTCAAACATGTTAGGTCCGTTGTGTGTGTCTAATAAAGAGTGAGGATAGATATGAATATGCTAAAATAAATACAGTA
>NW_019206825.1:0-294 GCF_002260705.1 Seriola dumerili
CTTTCACTGGATGTTTCCAGAGATCGCTCGTGTTTCTGCCCAAAAAGACTGAACCACACTTTGAACGTTTAGTTCTCTCCGCCATTGAGCAGCGTCTCTGTGTCTGTGTGTGTGCTGCACACTGCTTCAGCATGAGACAGAGCTGCCCCTCGCCCCTTACCTACACTGCACAAGGCAGGTTAATACCAGGTTTCAGTACCCAGCCCTATACACAACACAAACTATAGCCGCGTTTCAACCAAAAAGGAAAGGAAGTAAAAGGTTCCTGTGGCCCATTGTTGTCTGTGTTTCCAC
>NW_019206826.1:0-131 GCF_002260705.1 Seriola dumerili
GAGGTACCTTCCTTTGGTCAAGTCTTCACATTATAAACTATGTAGGAGAGTTTAAAAATGATGTTTCATGTGGAAGCATCTTATAGAAACAATGGTACAATGGTACAACCCAAGCATTCACTGGATTATGT
>NW_019206827.1:0-121 GCF_002260705.1 Seriola dumerili
ACAACCAGTTAGTTTTGGACACTTTGAGCTGGAGTTAGATACTTTGAGCACTGTGAGCTGCCGTAGAAGGATGTTACGGGTGACTATAGGTCACAGAGGCTTGCAAAGGATCTCACCCTGA
>NW_019206828.1:0-109 GCF_002260705.1 Seriola dumerili
TTGAAGTCTTCATTGGACCTTTTGACAAAATCAAAAAAAGAAATGTTACGAAATCATTTGCATATATGATATTTTGTTTTGTATCATATTTGATTCATCAGGAATTAAT
>NW_019206829.1:0-112 GCF_002260705.1 Seriola dumerili
ACAGGTACAGTATAAAAAGGTATTTATGAACTTGTTAAAATTCTTCTTTCACCATCTACAATTTGCCGGTCCCTCTCTTCTCCTTGTTTTATTGCTTTCAGATGTGTAACAG
>NW_019206830.1:0-176 GCF_002260705.1 Seriola dumerili
TTAGATCATCCACACTCAGCAGAGACATCCAAGAGCGCACAAGACGACGATCAATGTCCGCCAGGTATGCATGGTCTTTCATGATCCCGATCAGACTCCTAATTGAAAGTCAGAGTTGATTATGGTGACCAGGTGCCTTTGACTAAATTTCAACATGATTGCATCAAAAAAAAAAA
>NW_019206831.1:0-626 GCF_002260705.1 Seriola dumerili
CCCTCCCCAACCATCCACCCCGGGAAAGGAGAGAGAAACCAGGACCAGGGTGCTACAACATCAGGTTGACTGGGGGAAAGGCTTTGGAATAGAAAGATATGAAAGGATGCAAATTCCTAACCAGGACAGAAGCTACCTCTGAGGTCACGTCTCTAGTTCTCAACATGTACAAGTGTGGATGATTTAAATCATTTCTAGTAACCAGACACAAAACACACAGGTGTTTACTGATGAATATAAGTCAATTCACCAGTATCAACCACAGCAACAGTGATGGTTGTTAACTAAACAGCTGCTTAGTCTGAACCCTGCAGATTAATTTTTTTATTGCTTTTGTTGTTGTTTGCATGAATGTGGACGTCCATGTCTTCTCAGCACAGATGAAGGAAGGAGGACGTAACGTTAGTTACAGTGAGGCTGGTGGCCGACGGCTCTTTCTGAGATTACAGTACACGTCAGACCATGAGATTTGGGTTGTTAAAACGTAGGGATCTATTTTAACGATCCAAAGTGCATGGTGCAGGTACACTCAGGGTGTGTCCATGTCACTTTTGCTTTTTTTAACAGCAGAAAAAACAGTTGCATGGTTCAGAAGGGTTGTACTTAATCTCTTAATTATTCATGGG
>NW_019206832.1:0-143 GCF_002260705.1 Seriola dumerili
ATGCCATATTATACTATGAGGTTTTTTGAAATTTTTATGTCTCACCATACTGTGTCAACTTTATGGCATACTGTACTATGAGGTTTTTTTGAGATTTTTGCGCAATACTATACTATGACTTTTTTGACATTTTTATGCCATAC
>NW_019206833.1:0-114 GCF_002260705.1 Seriola dumerili
TTCCGAGAGGGAGCCTGAGGTATTTTTTTCCCTGTTTGACCGCGTGGCGGAGGCGCGTAATTGGCCTGATTCAGTGCGCACGCTTATGTTGCAGTGTGTGCTGACAGGCAAAGC
>NW_019206834.1:0-193 GCF_002260705.1 Seriola dumerili
TTCTGTCATGGGTAGTTTCTGTAGTGGGTAGGGTGGTGTCTGTGGTGGGTAGTTTCTGTCATGGGTAGTTTTCTGTGGGGTACTTTCTGTGATGGGTATTTTCTGGGGGTGGGTGTTTTCTGAGATTGGTAATTTCTGTGGTGGGTAGTTTATGTAGTTGGTAGTTTCTGTGGTGGGTGTTTTCTGTGGTGGG
>NW_019206835.1:0-162 GCF_002260705.1 Seriola dumerili
CCCAGGGGATAAAACAGTTGTGATCAATTCACACATGGTTAGAAACATTAAAAAACGCTAGAAGAAGCTTGATGCCAGAGGGTAGAAACTCAGTGAGATGCGAAGAAGGAAAAAGCGAGAAGATGAAAAGCTGAAGCTAGAAAACGATGCAGAAACTAGAAG
>NW_019206836.1:0-265 GCF_002260705.1 Seriola dumerili
AAAGTCATAGTATAGTAAGGCATGAAAACATCATAGTATGATAAGACATAAAAAAGTCATAGTATAGAAAAGTATAAAAAAGTAATGGTATAGTAAGGCATAAAAAAGTGATAGTGAAGTAAGGCATAAAAACATCAAAGAATGATAAGACATAAAAAGGAATAGTAAGGTAAGGTATAAGAATGTCATTGTAGAGTAAGGCATAAAAATGTCATAGTATAGGAAAGCATCATAATGTCATAGTATAATAAGGCATCAAGTCATA
>NW_019206837.1:0-611 GCF_002260705.1 Seriola dumerili
ACACACACACACACACACACACACACACACAGTGGTCTGAATGGCTGTCTGTTCCGCTTGTCTAAAATGGCCAAAGGGTGTTCAGGACAAAGGGGGAGTGACAGGCCTTTCTGATTGGTCATGGCAGACTTTGAGTGACATGTGATGGCAGCTGGGTGGGGTGTGTGTGTGGGAGCCGCGCTGCCTCACAGCTGTGTGTTTGTGTTTGTGTGTTGAGCTCTTGTTGCTGACCAGCACAGACTAGACAGTGTAACAAAGAAACTGTGAAGACTTTCTACCACAGTCAGACAGAAGCTTCAACGTACAACAACTGCAGACTGATGTTATTTAAACTTAAGGTGCTTTAAGATGATGTGAATAAAGTAAGTTTTAATTCTTTAACTGACAGTTCAACTATATTCAGATCTTACATGTCACCTGACACTTCGACTGCTGACACGTCAAAGCCACTTCAAATTACTTTTCAACTCCTTTCAGTGCTCATACGCTCTATGAAACTTCTCACGCGTTCAGGTCTCAGAGCTACAGGCAACAAAAACACATTTAGCTCTTTCAGATCCCTTTAAACACAATTTACATCAACTGCTTTCATAGTTTACACTGTTTTTTTT
>NW_019206838.1:0-275 GCF_002260705.1 Seriola dumerili
GCTAACGCTAGCGTCTTTGTTTCTTTGATAACTTCAGATCCAGGCGTCCGATGACTGAAATCCTTCATTTGGTTAAAATAGAGTTAAAAACGACTAAGATTTAAAAAGTGAATCTTAAAAATGAGACTTAAAACTAGATTAAAGTCAATGTTGAACAAAACTGACACATGATGATAGAGGATGTGATTAAAATCACATATTTCTCTGGTTTGAGAATTGACGGAAACATTTGTGTTAATGTACGAACACGACTCAACAACATATAGAACACAGGT
>NW_019206839.1:0-201 GCF_002260705.1 Seriola dumerili
GTTGGTACAGCTACCTTTCTGCTTAGTTTATTTGATAAACGTAAGGTTGATTGTGCGATTAAATTCAAAAGTCTGCTTTTGATTACAAAACATATTCGTGTGAAGCAGTGAAGCAAGTTGGTCTGTGAGTGTTTTTATGGGTATGATGTTTCCTGCATCTCAAAAACCTCAATAATGACGGAAGGTACAAGACTTGTGTTT
>NW_019206840.1:0-148 GCF_002260705.1 Seriola dumerili
CTCTGGATCACCTTGGCAACAGTCAGGCCGAGCATCCTGGGCTTCCCCTCCAGCACGGACCACTATGCCTCAATGAGACGGCAGGCACCTCCGAGGGTCTACCTCAAGGATGTGGCGTCATCAATCCAACCACCATCCTGGAAAGCCA
>NW_019206841.1:0-145 GCF_002260705.1 Seriola dumerili
GACAGCACATTAGCACTGTTGTTTTAGCATGTTAGCATAGGTAGAGTACAGCCTAAATATGGGACTGTAATGGTATAAAAAACTAAGAAAATGCTTTGGATAAGCAGCTACTATAGACTGCAATACACCAGGCGGCATCAGAGCA
>NW_019206842.1:0-103 GCF_002260705.1 Seriola dumerili
CCCTTGACCTCCATTTCCACCCTTCAACAAAAAGTTATACCACTTTCTACGAAACACATTAAATGGGCACACATTTTACTCCCAGGCAGCTCCCTGCAGAGCT
>NW_019206843.1:0-157 GCF_002260705.1 Seriola dumerili
TCAGCTTTCAACATTAGGCTTCGTCCAAGCTACATCATTCTCATTTTAAAACACTGTTTAACATGACCATTTAAGCTCTCTATTAGAACTGATCTCTATCCATTCTAACGTATCATGTCACATGACCATTCACGTACACTGGGCATGCGTGTACTGG
>NW_019206844.1:0-137 GCF_002260705.1 Seriola dumerili
TGTCTGATTGTTGGTTTATACAGTATTACTGTTCACATGGATGAAATTCCAGTTAGAAAGAATGGTGGTGATGGTAATGTACTGGATCCCAGTGATGCAGTAACTTGTCCAGTCCACCCTCAGATTGTGTAACGTGT
>NW_019206845.1:0-139 GCF_002260705.1 Seriola dumerili
ATGCTTTATAGTACACAACCTACAAGATCCAAAAAGAAATCCCCGACACCTTTTACCCTTTTGTCTTCAACGACATCATGGGTCTGGATACAAACAAAGGTGTCCTTGTGGATGATGTCAAACTGGCTCTGAAGGGACA
>NW_019206846.1:0-101 GCF_002260705.1 Seriola dumerili
GCAGTTCTTCTGACGGCCTCTAGATGTTGCTTCAGTAAACACATCAAAACCTGAATAAATTACACACATTTAAAAAGTTCTATTTGTCAAATTAAGTTTGG
>NW_019206847.1:0-108 GCF_002260705.1 Seriola dumerili
AGACAAATACTCAGGATCATCCGGTGTGTGTCGTGTGTCGTGTGTCTTCCAGGTCAGATGTCGTCATTAGCTGGGCGGCAAAGCTCCTTCCTCAGTCTCTCTTCGTAA
>NW_019206848.1:0-496 GCF_002260705.1 Seriola dumerili
TCACTCTTTTTACAATTATATCCCAGACTGCTCAACACGTGCTGCTCACTGTGCATGTGTCAACTACACATTACACACATTCAATTCAAATGAAAAACGAAATATGACAATAAACACATTGACTTGAAAATGTTTTGGTCACTAAACTGAACTTTTCCTGAGACAAAGCTCCAGTTTTAACTTGAACTTTTGACAGTACAGGAAGTGTGGGGTTCATCCTGCCCTCCTCCTGTGCAGCTGGGGAACTTATTGCCCCAACACCAGTCGTTCATCGTGGTGGAAGTCGGACTTTAAAACAGCAGCAAACAGCCAAACTCAAATGAAAGCTTTATTAATAATATTAATAAACGATGAACTTTATAAACAATCAACAAAACAACATGAAAAAGTTCAATGTTTCTTCCTTCAATAGTTTGAATCTCTGAGTTTTTTTTCTTTTTCTTAATAGAGTGAACAACAACCAGCACCAACAGGTAAATATACAGTTCACTGAGTA
>NW_019206849.1:0-153 GCF_002260705.1 Seriola dumerili
ACTGCAAAAGATTGAGGTATTTTGTTATGTGGGGCATAAGAACAATATTAACATAACATTCTTTTCACAAGCCCCTACAACTGTGAGTCCTTCTTAATACTGCCAATTCAACAGTGGTAAGTTGTAGTGCAGGAAGCACAACTTTTCTGCATT
>NW_019206850.1:0-116 GCF_002260705.1 Seriola dumerili
AAACATTCACTAGGGCTCAAGAACGAACTGATTGTATTTTGGGCATCAGGGGACAAAGGTCAAGGTCACAGTGACTAACTCAAGACTTCACACAGCAATTATGACCAAATTTCACA
>NW_019206851.1:0-133 GCF_002260705.1 Seriola dumerili
GGGTTGGGGGGACAAGGAGGAGGAGGAGGAGGAGGAGGTGGTGGAGGTGGAGATGGCAATCTGGTTTCCAAATGAGGCTTCGTTCTTTCGGGACAAATCCCCGACCAGCAGAAGGCGTGGGGGGGGGGGGGCC
>NW_019206852.1:0-105 GCF_002260705.1 Seriola dumerili
CACAGAAAATGATTTTCCAATGCCTGCACTTCCCTTCGTCAGAACTGTTCTGTGGAGTTTCTCTTTGCCAGGCAAAGGTTTGAAGATGTCGCTGAGGCTGACTGT
>NW_019206853.1:0-105 GCF_002260705.1 Seriola dumerili
ATTTTTATGCCCTACTTTACTATGTGGTTTTATGTCGTACTATACTATGTATTTTTATGGCTTTTGTGCCTACTATACTATGTCGTTTTTATGACTTTTCATGCC
>NW_019206854.1:0-162 GCF_002260705.1 Seriola dumerili
CTGTCATCTTCATCATGTGACACCATTTTGATGAAAAACGTTTCACTCAAATCATCAGTGTCATCAGTGTCTTCCTGCACTGTGTGTACACCCTGCCCTTTCTTCTTAGAGAGACACATTCTAGCATAATGGTTTTGTCCCTTACATTTTGCACATATTTTG
>NW_019206855.1:0-161 GCF_002260705.1 Seriola dumerili
CACCAGCTCAGTCTATTTGAGCTGGATTCATTTAGAAAAGTACGTTTTTGATAATTGTGCTTTTTCTTCCGTGTTGGAATGTAGGTAAGTACATTTACTCAATACTGCACTTAAGTACAAAATACTTTAAGTACTTTACTTGAGTTTTTTTTCTTTTCATA
>NW_019206856.1:0-110 GCF_002260705.1 Seriola dumerili
GTTCAGTCATTTCCTAAAACAAATGCTCACTGTGGTTCTGTCAGTCAAATGGGAAAATACCGGCAGTGCTTTTGTTGGGGACTATTTTCAGTTTTGGATTAATACACATT
>NW_019206857.1:0-119 GCF_002260705.1 Seriola dumerili
CTACCAGTCAGCAATATAAGGATGTACTGGCACACATTGAACAATATACGAAATACTGGCTATTCTTAAAAATTACTTCACAATTGTTATCGGCTGCATGGCTTATATTCACAGTATTG
>NW_019206858.1:0-201 GCF_002260705.1 Seriola dumerili
TTTGTCTGTGTCAGTTCGTCTGTTCATGTCTGGTTTGTCATCAGTCTGTTCATGTTGCCTGTTCATGTCGGCTGTTGTTATCCCCTGTGTCTCTGGTTGTTGTGCCTTCATGCTTCGGTTTCCAGTTCTGTTGGTTCACCAGTTTTCGTAAGTCTTCCGCTGATAAACATTTTTGCACTTCATCCCCATGTGTTGGCTGCA
>NW_019206859.1:0-223 GCF_002260705.1 Seriola dumerili
ATCTTTGCCGTCCAATCAGAGCATTGCACTCGGCTCCGCATCCTCGAGCTCCGGGACAGTTGTGTGTGTGAGCTACGCTACGGTGTCTGCTCTCCTCCTAAAGTCTGTCGGCTAACCTACTACTCCAGAGCTTTCTGTCTTCGGCTGCCAGGGAAAGGTAGTTTAACAAGGTAACAAAAAATATTAGCTAACGTTGCCAGTGAAGGGCAAATTGATAAGCATT
>NW_019206860.1:0-189 GCF_002260705.1 Seriola dumerili
CCCTCAATTTTCTTTCCTTTCTCCTGGAATGTTTTAAAACAATTCCTCAAAAACGTACGAGAATATCCTCTTTTTCGTAATGCTCTAAACAAGATTTGTACTGCATTTTTAAAGTCATCCAATCTAGTACAAATCCTATTGTATCTAATTAATTGCGATTTAATAATTCCTCTGAAGGTATGTCTGGGG
>NW_019206861.1:0-163 GCF_002260705.1 Seriola dumerili
AATCACACTAAAAATCAAGGCAAAAAATTGAAATGACAGGTTGATCCAACTTGTGTGAATTTCATCACGGCAACTCAAAATGTGACCCAGTAGTGTGTATGGCCCCCGCCTGCCTGTCCTGGTTGATTTTTTCCTCCCAGACCTGGATCAGGGCGTCAGTGAG
>NW_019206862.1:0-119 GCF_002260705.1 Seriola dumerili
GTTAATAGATGCTAGTGATGGATGCTAGTAGTTAATGGGGCTGAGGTTTCATTTGAACTCTATTTATTCTATATAACTTATTTAGATAACCAAGCTTGTGCATTACTATTTTGTTCTGT
>NW_019206863.1:0-895 GCF_002260705.1 Seriola dumerili
GATCATTGATGATGATGACTGATATTACAGACAGAATGATCCATGCCAGACACACCTGTTGGCCTGTGGGTGTGTGTACAGTGAACTATATTTGATCTGTATTAATGCTCTAATGACTTCCACCTTATGTTTCCAGTGCTCCACTTGGATATTCCTGTCTATACCTGGGGTAGGGAATATGTCATGTTTATTAGGTTGACATCAGCTGTTTGTGGCAGCCACAGATGCATCATTGTAGCGGTAGTGAAACTGTTCATGATAACAAAGTAAGCTGGCTCAAGGTCGTACTGAAAGATGGCCAAAGGTTTGATATCTGCAGTGGATGTGGCAGCATCAGGCCACATGACATCCTCATAGAAATTGACATGTGTGACCAACGTTGAAAACTCGTAACAGGCTGAGCGAACCAGTCGGGACCCAGAGTGCTGACGTGTGTTAACAATGTGCAGTGACGGGAGACGAAAAAAATGGAAATGAAGTGTGTTATAAATCATTAAATCCACCGCGTTCCTTCTACGAGATGATGTAAGACCTGAAAGATACCTGAGGCTCAGGGTGAGCTGAGCTGAGAGCGCTGTGAGACACATGTGAACATCTCACTGTTTTCCCCTGTAAGCAACGAGACAAAGACACCACACTGTGAAGAGAGCTCCTCTGTTCAAAGTTGTCTCCGCAGCAGACGAATGCCTCCACTAGAGCTCCCTGCATGACGGGTATCGGCCTCCATGAGATGTTTATCTGCTCTGTGATTCTGGGATACCAAACAAAGCCACAGCATTACGCTTCTTTTCACAGCGCCGCTTTCAAAACACATCAGGGCTATGGGAAGTCTTGCTCGCACTGAGAGTCTGCACTCTGCCGGGAACATTTTGTTCACGGGGTGGGGTGGGGTGGG
>NW_019206864.1:0-120 GCF_002260705.1 Seriola dumerili
AAAAATGTAAACATGGACTAGAAGAATCTTCAGAATCATCTTTATCTAACGTGGCCATCGTTTGGACACTGACAGGTTCAGACATGCAGCAGCACAACGTGACTGACAGTGGAGGAGTTG
>NW_019206865.1:0-166 GCF_002260705.1 Seriola dumerili
TGTTGCTTTATGTGATTCCAGATTAAATAGTTAATAGTGATTTTTGCTTCGGGAGAGAGTGAAAATAGGAACAACTTAAGTATTCTAGGTAGTGTGCTATTACTTATATTTGTTTCAAGAACCATTATGACCTAGACTAGTCCTTTATCTCAAGGACTACTCACCT
>NW_019206866.1:0-121 GCF_002260705.1 Seriola dumerili
TGCTCCCTTGGCTGCAAACAGAATCCTAAAGTAAGTGTAGAAGATTATGAGCCAAACCAAAGCAAGACAAACAATGTGAGATGCTTCCCTCTTCTTCAGACTGTAGATGCTTCTGAATACG
>NW_019206867.1:0-171 GCF_002260705.1 Seriola dumerili
CAAGCTGCAATTTCAGCCTCAATACATTTGGGGAGAATTTAAATTACCTGTCTTTATTTGTAGCCAGCAAAGCCTCTTCGTGTGTTAACTGAAGCACTTATATGTTCAAAAATTCAATGTAGGATATAAACTAAACTAATTTCTAATGGCAGGGAAGCTGTGGCTTGTGTT
>NW_019206868.1:0-151 GCF_002260705.1 Seriola dumerili
AATACACTTGATTTGTATAGCATCAACAAGACTAATTTAATTAATTACATGTACCAAGAAATTGACACGAAAACATGTTGAAACATTAATGTTGAGAGATGGAGTAATACACAATGTATTAGTTTACTACATGGTACATTCAAGCTAGCAA
>NW_019206869.1:0-114 GCF_002260705.1 Seriola dumerili
GTCCTTTTTGTCTTTAGCCCAGGGGAGACGCTTCTGACGATGTCTCTTGTTCAAGAGTGGCTTGACACAAGGAAGGCGACAGCTGAAACCCATGTCTTGCATACGTCTGTGCGT
>NW_019206870.1:0-105 GCF_002260705.1 Seriola dumerili
CTTGTATAGGCACAGGTCATTTGTGAGAGGTTGACCTCTGTTGAGGTCATAGAGAATTGTTTACATTTTACATTTTATTTTGAGACCAGTATGAGCCGTCTGAAT
>NW_019206871.1:0-136 GCF_002260705.1 Seriola dumerili
AATATTTAGTCCTGAGAGTCAGGCCCCGGGGGAGGGGAAACACAACGAGCAACAGCTTCATCCCGCCTCATTCACCTCAGTCGTCACTTCAACTCAATGGAATATCTCACAGCGATTACTCGCTGCACGTCTGTGG
>NW_019206872.1:0-129 GCF_002260705.1 Seriola dumerili
GTATGGCATAAAATGTCATAAAAACGTCATTGTATAGTATGGCATAAGACATCATAGTACAGTAAGGCATACAAATGCCAAAAATATAAAAGTATAGTATGACATAAAAATATAAAAAAACGTCATAGT
>NW_019206873.1:0-334 GCF_002260705.1 Seriola dumerili
CCTGGACCTGACAGGAAACCACCTGCAGGATTCAGACGTGAAGGATCTGTATGATCTTGTGGAGAGTCCCGACTGTAGACTGGAGACTCTGAGGTCAGTAGAGGGATGGAGTCAGTCCATGGTACTTTCAGCAGTGTTGTACTAAACACAGTATCAGAGCAAAGATGTCTCAGTGGAGTCAGACAGTCTGATGTCAGAGGGCTCTGATAGGAAAAGACTCTGCAGCCGACAGAGATGGAGTATAAGGTTTCAGGAGGTCAGACAGGTATGGAAGAGAGAGTCCATGTAGAACTTTGTACATCATTAAAAGCACCTTAAAGTCTGATCTGATGTG
>NW_019206874.1:0-115 GCF_002260705.1 Seriola dumerili
CGGGCTAGCCGCAAAAGTTGTGTGCTGCAAATGACCAGAGGTGATCCAGTGCCAGGTCAATCACTGAGTTATACACAGAGAACATCTTTGATAAAGGCCCTATTCAAACATGGAT
>NW_019206875.1:0-717 GCF_002260705.1 Seriola dumerili
AAATAAATAAATAAATAAAAAAAGACAATGCATAAATTACACTTAAAATACCACATTGATAACTATAAGACAAACCAAACAAAAAGCTGCTTATTTGGATGAATTTTTCCAATCAGTCAATTCTGACAGAAAGCTAATAATTTCCTTTATAGTATATGCACTTGTTTATATATTGACGACCCCTGGAACAAGTGCGCATTGCTTTGTTGTAAATCATGGTGCGTTTCACGTTCATAGAATGACCCTAATTCCGAATCCCATTTTCCATAATATAATACCAGCCAGAGTCCGACAAAGACACATCTAGTCACAGTGTGTGCAGTGTGTATCCCCTCGGCATTAGAGATTAAGCTGCATTAACACGTTGTTCCTACAGTCTCAGTGGTACATGGTCTGATTACTTAAAGTGAAATCCTGGTTTCTTTTCAGTTTTTCACAAAGAAAAAGTATCTGGAGGTAATGGTCATTTTTTCTCTTGAACTGCGTGCATTTCCCTCAAGCATACTGTGATTACAATTTTTATTTCTCCCTCAGCATTCTCTCTTTTTCTCTGTCAGAGTTAAGGAGAGCTCAGACAATATCTCCACTGAAAATTTTCCTGGAATAAATATCCCAGGGCAGCAACAACCACCGCCTTTTCCTGAACTCCTCCTATCTGCAATTTGCGCAGCCAAAGCAGCATGTTGAAAAGATGTTGAAAAGAAAAAAAAAAAAAAA
>NW_019206876.1:0-109 GCF_002260705.1 Seriola dumerili
CAGCTGTGGTTGATGTCGAAACTTAATCTTACACATCACTCCTGTTACGGGGAGTTTGTTTTTTTTTTTGATTCCCTGGAGGCAGCTGAAGCTGCACAGGCTCCATCAC
>NW_019206877.1:0-108 GCF_002260705.1 Seriola dumerili
ACTCACATCGTCATAACTCCAAAGCAGTCCTCTAACAGCCTGAGCTATTTGGTCAGACACACTTTACCTTTCTTTCTCACAGTTCTAAAGTCATTATCTGGATGCTGA
>NW_019206878.1:0-107 GCF_002260705.1 Seriola dumerili
CGACCATTAAAGGTCCCAGGATTATCCTGCAGAATAAAAAATTACTATGGAACATTTCACTTAAATGTGTTGATGATGTTTCCTTGTCTCTTTCTCCAGTTTGTTCA
>NW_019206879.1:0-177 GCF_002260705.1 Seriola dumerili
AGTATATTAGATTAGTACGGAGTAAAAGTAATGCAAAAATATAAAGACCGTGGCTGTGATTAATATTTATATCACATATATCTTTATATAACATATATCGTGCAGGAGAAAAACTGAAATGTATTTACAGGAAAATCGCCAAGATTCATTTTAAGTCTACTCCATATTTGTATAATT
>NW_019206880.1:0-964 GCF_002260705.1 Seriola dumerili
CTTTTGTTATTGTTTTGATTGAGACCCCTAGAGGCAGAAGGTACTGACTGTGAGTTTAATGTCCAAATGTGATAATCTGAGGTATCATCTGTTGGGACAGGATTGAATAGTATTAGAATTAAGATTAAATTCAAGTTACAGATGTTATTTGACTTTGTTGACTCAAGCTCAAAGTTGTAAGATTAACCTGCCTCTAGTTCCACCTGTGCTCAGGAAAAAGATATGACATGCAGAGATGGATCTACAGCATGTTGGAGTGTAGGATCTGTCTGAAAGGTCAATGATTAGTGTTAATATGTATACAGAGGGCAGTGATGCATGGCTGCCATTCTTACCTTTCCTAATTCAAGTGTAGCTCTGGCTGAGGATGGTCTGCAACAAAGAAGAAAACAACGCAGAGTATATTTAAGAAACAAACAATCCTCACTTAGTTTATAATCATCCTACAAAACACTTTGTTGAGAGCAACACATCAAAGTAAAAGCATCAACATGAATGTATTGTCTCACCGATTCTTATGCATCCAGAATATTACAAAACACAACATTACTGCCCAGCCTGCGGCAGGCCCAGGCAACATGAATTTAATGAAGTGTGGAGCTGAGAGCCAACTTGAATGATTTATTAGGCAGCAGCAGGCAGAGGAATTTATACTTTCGCTAACTCCCAATCAGGGCCAGCTCCATTAGGGACTGGCGACAGATGGATGAGGGAGAGAGAGTGGAGTCTCCACGCACTGCTCTGCTGTCTGACACAATGGAGACGTCAAACACAATCCTCCACGACAGGGAGAGTTTTTTTGTCCTCAAACAGACACACTCCCAGTAATGGAGGTTCCATTAGATAAGATTATGTTCACAGAATGACAATGTTTCTGTTTAAGGGATTGATAGTCACTGACTATGTAGTTCGTTCTATTTAAAATAAGACTAGGTCTAAACCTAGTCTATGTCTGGACCGCCTC
>NW_019206881.1:0-228 GCF_002260705.1 Seriola dumerili
TGTAGAGTGTGGAGCTGCTGTTGTATTACATTATACAGAGAGGTGTTCTTGTAATTTAGCCTACCTATATATCTATTTCAATTAAAGTTCATTGTAACACACACACAAACGTACATTTTACTAGGGTTTAAGCAGGTGCTGTAAGAAAGAAAATCTGAACTCAAACAAATACTAAACAAAGGGTTAAGCTGATTTATTTAACTGGACTTCATGGACTGATTATGGGAA
>NW_019206882.1:0-208 GCF_002260705.1 Seriola dumerili
ATTGAAAGTTTATTGAAACAAGGAGTTATTGTGAAATGTCGGTCATGAAATAATACTCCTATAAATCCAATGTTGGAACCAGGGACTAAGAAGTACAGATTTACACAAGATTTGACAAAATGAATGAGGCAGTATTTCCCTTAGCTCCAGTGGTGCCTGATGTTAATGCAATTCTGGCTGCAATACCTGCCAGTTCTAAGTGGTATAC
>NW_019206883.1:0-140 GCF_002260705.1 Seriola dumerili
GGTATATAAATTGGCTAACAAGCTACAAGAAAATTGCATCATAGAAATCAGTTAAGAAATGTTAGAAGTAGTTTAGATACAGTGTCTCCATCACATATTTGTCCACTGACAAGTTTACTTCAAAATCAAGTTAAAGGGAT
>NW_019206884.1:0-131 GCF_002260705.1 Seriola dumerili
CACAATCTTTCCTTCCTGAGTTACAGTGTTGAATAATGGTCAGAAGTTTTATAATGTGGAGTTGACCTTTGACCTTTTGGATGTAAAATGTCATTGCTTCATTTTATCCTTATAGGTTAAGAGGTTTGAGT
>NW_019206885.1:0-198 GCF_002260705.1 Seriola dumerili
GTGCAACCTCATATTTTCCCAGTGTTCCACTCATACATCTTTGGATCATTGATAATTGGTATAACTAGTTTCAACCTCAAACTCACCATTTTTCAGTCTCCTCTTCAACTTGTCACTCTCTTCAGTCAGGGAATTATACTGTGACTCTGTTATTTTGCGTGGAGAGGTTACCGTTATTTTCTAACACCATCAGTTATG
>NW_019206886.1:0-109 GCF_002260705.1 Seriola dumerili
CCTTTTTAAGACTTTTCATGCTTTACCATACTATGACCTTTTTATGACATTTTTACGCCTTACTATACTATGACCTTTTTAAGACTTTTTACGCCTTACTATACTATGA
>NW_019206887.1:0-114 GCF_002260705.1 Seriola dumerili
TCAGATATTTGAGTTGAACTGTGTCATAATTAGTGAATTCATTTGTGAGTTCTGGCTGAAAACAAGTTTTGTGGCGTCACAGTGTGTCAGAAGTAATGAAACTCCCTGATATAT
>NW_019206888.1:0-131 GCF_002260705.1 Seriola dumerili
TTTCAACACTGGAGTCATCTCAAAAAGTTTATCTCGCGGTCCTGAGTTTTAATCCTTTCAACTTGTTTGAAATAAATAAATATTTCAATACTCATGAGCCTTAGCAATCATTGCTGCAGAGTGGAAGCCAA
>NW_019206889.1:0-338 GCF_002260705.1 Seriola dumerili
ATGATCCTATAGGAGAGAGAAAAGGAGCATTCTGCATGATGAGTACTTTCACTCTTCATGTTTCTCCCTCTGTACATTCACTTCAGAGAACATGTGACTGCAGACTCAGTCCTGCTGTGTCTAAACTCCTGCTGTGGTCCAGGAGGTGGCGCTAATGCAGCAAAGAGTTGATCATCAGCGGCCCCTGTCTTCTATTACGTCCTCAGAGAGGCTTTCAAACACTGTGACTCCGCAGTCAGCGGCACTGAGTAGAAACCTACTGAACAGACAAGATGAGTGGAAGAGGCAAAGGAGGAAAAGGACTCGGTAAAGGAGGCGCCAAGCGTCACCGTAAAGTT
>NW_019206890.1:0-140 GCF_002260705.1 Seriola dumerili
GGAGGGAAACTCTCAGTAGAGGCTGTAGAAGCGATGATGTCAGTGGACAGAATACATGAAGCATTTCACTTGGTTTTAAACTTTAATTATTTGTGTGGTCGCCCTTGTTTTGAGCTGGTTCAAGACAAAAACGAGGGCTC
>NW_019206891.1:0-144 GCF_002260705.1 Seriola dumerili
CTGTTTGTATGATGTGATCGTAGTGTGATGAGCGTGTCAACTGATGTTCATGAGATTGTGTGGTACATTGAAGTGGACTCTTGTTGTGTAGATAATTACTGCTTTCAGTTGTAGCAGCCGCCCTTTTGACCCAGAGGCTAGAAA
>NW_019206892.1:0-110 GCF_002260705.1 Seriola dumerili
ATATATCAGGTTTTGGATAGACAGATTGTCTGTCTATCCAAAATTAAATTAAGTCGATCAATCCATTGCTAGTTTTGGGATTTTCTGACAATAAGAAAAATAGAATATCA
>NW_019206893.1:0-365 GCF_002260705.1 Seriola dumerili
TCCATGCCCTGAATGGAACCCCCCCCCCCCCCCACCTCCCTCTCCCCACTCCCTCCCTCCCCTACTTTCTCTCCCCTCCAACCCCCCATACTTCTCTCCCCCCGTCTACCCCCTTCTTTTTTTTGCCTGTCTTGTGCTTCAGTAAAATCCTGTTGCACTGACGACATGTGAGTTGTACTTGTACTGTGATGTGGCCTGACTTGTGTATCAGATGAGAAACACACTCTCAGTTGCCAGTTTATGAGCCTCACTGATACAAACGAATGCTGATCTAACGCAGCGGTTGAACCTCAGAGAACATTTTGTTGGAACAGTTTAGGAGATGTGCTAGTTTAACTTCTGGAGCTGTAGTTTGTGCTGTTGTT
>NW_019206894.1:0-197 GCF_002260705.1 Seriola dumerili
TAACATATATGAAATACCCATGGTAAAATTTGTATACATATACATATTAAAAATATCTGTGATGAATTTCTACATAAAACACATATGTTTTATATGTAAAAATTATGTGTTTACATGTTTTAACATTATATCTTTAATGTTTTTATGCAAGTTTATAAAAAAAAAAACATACATGTTAAAAAAAATATATGTTTATA
>NW_019206895.1:0-107 GCF_002260705.1 Seriola dumerili
ACTTCATAGTATAGTAAGCCAAAAAAAGGCAAAAAAAACTTCATAGTATAGTAAGCCAAAAGAAGGCAAAAAAAACATCATAGTATAGTGAGGCAAAAAAAGTCATA
>NW_019206896.1:0-121 GCF_002260705.1 Seriola dumerili
GGGAGATACACAACCATGTACTTTTTACTGTTTCACTCTCGCTGAATTTTTCAATTAAAACTAGGACCGCCAGCATTCTAACACCCCCTAAAGCCGCCACCACGGTCTCCCATACTGTCAT
>NW_019206897.1:0-143 GCF_002260705.1 Seriola dumerili
TATTATTTTAAGCTCATTAAATGGAACTGGGCACAAGGATGGGTTTCTTAAGCCACCAGCTGGATGATGGTGTGGATCCCGGACACCAGACCTACTTCCTGATTGGCCAGACACACAGACCACAGCACTGGGCCATGTCTGTC
>NW_019206898.1:0-320 GCF_002260705.1 Seriola dumerili
GGTAGAAAGGCACATCGACAGAGTGTGGGATTTCACAAATACTCGTCGTTTATTTGTACATAAACTTAAAACACTCCAACCTTACAAAGCCCGGTTGTACGGCTGCTATATATATTCATACATGAAATACATAGTTACCACACGGACTTATTATCATCACTGAGTTGAGGGAAGTAGGAAGGAGCAAGGAGTCGTGGATATACATCCGACCAGCGTAGTAGCATGCTCTCAACTAACTCAAACCATAACAAACGCAGTTTTATGACATCACTGGTAAGCGACACACGTTAAAGGCACATTTCATATATTCAACTGTTACA
>NW_019206899.1:0-112 GCF_002260705.1 Seriola dumerili
AACAGACGTTGTCATGGAAACGTGTAATCAGGAAATACTTTTGGGTTTGGATGTTGGCATGAATGTATTATCATGTGCTAACCTGAGATCTGCCACAACTGTGTCCACCTTT
>NW_019206900.1:0-101 GCF_002260705.1 Seriola dumerili
ATAGTAAGGCATAAAAAGTAAAAAAAATGTAATAGTATAAATATATATATAAATATATATATAAACGTCATATAAAAATTATATAATAGTGAGTCATAAAA
>NW_019206901.1:0-111 GCF_002260705.1 Seriola dumerili
ATAAGTTCCTACTCTGACAAAGGAGTATTTTAAGTGGAATTTCAGTGTAATTCTGAGGAGTTTTCTGTTACGAAAAGTCTTCATTCCACACACCATTAATTATGATTCTCT
>NW_019206902.1:0-180 GCF_002260705.1 Seriola dumerili
TATATATATATGTTTGAGGGCAGATGATTGGTAGAAGTCCTTCTTCCTGTTCCTTTCTGACATTCCTTAAAAAATGGAAATACTTAGAAAAAACAGTGTTGTATTGACAGATGAAAATGGCTGATAAAATGTTTTGGTTTTAATTTTAACGTGAGAACATGTTAGAACATGTTAGAACAT
>NW_019206903.1:0-1808 GCF_002260705.1 Seriola dumerili
GAGGGCAGGGAGCAGAGTGTTTGTGTTTGTGTGTGTGTGTGACATATGGACGTACTGTGTGTTTGTATGAGCTGTATCAGTTCAGTGAGCAGTGTCTCTGTCAGCACACTGGATGTTTATGGTTAACTGTGAACATTTTAACATGTTTAACCCTTGATTTTCACTTAGTCTAGTTTAAGGACAGGTTTGGATTTGTATGCCAGAGCTGGAGACATAATGTTTTTGCGTAGTCCCATTCTCCTGGATGTGATATCTGCGTGACGGAACTTCTTTACATTTGTCACAAACATCCACCTGGACTCAAAGACGAACTGATAGGACTTTGGTGGTCAAACGTCAAATGTAGAGGGCACGATGACCTCACAAAACATGTTTATGGCCTTCTGTCTCAGGAACGCAAAAAGTGTTTTGGTGGATACATGCATCTGCAAGGCTGTAATTCTAGTTTTTCTACAGTCTCCAGTATTTGTGTGGTGGAGCATTTTGTATGATGATGACAAGTCTGTCACGGCCTCCAACCAACCACAACAAAACATTAGGCTCATGTCTCCTGAGGCCCCTGGTTGGTCAGGGGCCCGGAGCTGAAGCCCAGGTAAGCACCTTCATGAAGGAGCCACTGGGTATCACTACACCACCCCACTGTGGAGAGGAGGAACATTACAGGCATCCATACTACACCTAAACTTATACTTATCACCTGACGTATATGAATACTTTAAACAGACAGGTTGTAGTACTGTGGTCTAAACTCAGTCACATCATGAATGACTGTTTGCTTCACCTGTATAACTCATGGCTCATGCAGGTAAAGCACATACTCAATGACGGTTTATCATGACCATCAGCTGGTTGAAACTAACTGTTAAACAGAGGATGAAAGATCGACGCATACAAAGCTTCACCATGCGCTGTGATTGGACCATGTGCCTGTTGGATGAAAAGCAGAATCACCTCAGGGTGACTGACGGAAGAAGTCCCAACATCACTGGAACATATCAGCTGGACAGAGGCTGAGGAATAAAGGTTTCAGTGAATGACAAGTTTTTCAGAAAACTCTCAGGTTCAGGTTGTTTAAACAATGTTTATGTTTTAGAGGGAAACTGAGGTCTGAATGGGTTAATATCCATTTGATTATACAGTATGATTAAAAGTAGGATTAGGGTTATAGTATATGTATGACGTATGATGTATGATCATTTATGATATGTATTATAAAAGTCATTAATATCATATATGACAACGGCCATTAATATATTATATAACATGTGATATGGTCATTAATATATTACATAACATATGATAATAATCTTTAATAAGTTTAATATGCAGTAGAGCAGACGGCTCAGATCAGAGCTGGGTGTCGGTGGAGGATCAGATCACATCTTTAATAACACAGTCTGACCCCTGACGTGTCATCACTCTCCTGTTGGAGTGGGTGGGTTTCCCATAGCAACAGGACAAGCAGTACTGACAGTTCTCTGTCTGGAGGATATTATCTGCTGGATGTGTGTTATTGCATGTGCACAGGCCCAGCATTTTATGAAGCATGGTGTGTCAGAGGCTCGGAGGCCGACTTCTCAAGACTGGGCCCTGGATTCAGACCTGGTGCTTGGCCTTCTGTGTGTAGATGGTTCACTCACCTCAGCGATAGTTTTTCAGTGTTCTGTCGTTTATTTCATCATTATTATTAATATTGTTTTATTAAATTCTATTTTGATTGTATGGTACCTGTATTTTTATTGCTTTGATATTGCAGATCTTGCCTTTTGTATGGACCATAGACTGTAAATAATGATGGACGTAGCCTA
>NW_019206904.1:0-122 GCF_002260705.1 Seriola dumerili
CACACGTACACATCCGTGTTTATGGCTCGTTTCATTATGCTCATGTTCGTCCTATAAACAACCACACGTAGATGACTCCGATTCTGAATCTGTATGTGGAGATGTGTGAGTGTGTGTGTGTC
>NW_019206905.1:0-159 GCF_002260705.1 Seriola dumerili
AAAAAAAAAATCCTAATTTTACGGAAAATAACTCAAAAAATTTAACAATCTTTTTTTTTTTTATTATTATTTTTTAATTACAAAAGTTTGTAAAATTACAGAAATTATCTATGAATTAAAAGCCAAACTTTTATTTTAAGCATTATGCCAATAATAATG
>NW_019206906.1:0-738 GCF_002260705.1 Seriola dumerili
GGCTAACAGTGTGTTTCTGACCTTACAGCTGTGAGCAACAAGGAGGTCATGGAGCAACTGGATCCAAGCGCTGGGGAAAAAGGTGATGAATTCTGGAAGCTGCTCACAGGGAGCAGATGCTGAAGCAGTTCTTTGACTTCAGTCTTTGAGTTGAGCTCTTATCCAGTTTGCAAAGCTGAAATAAGTCCTCGCCACAGACTGATGCAGCCAACAGGAAGCTCTGGAAGCTTCTAACATGACCCCAGCTTAATGATATTATAGAGAAATATTGGGGTATTTAAGTTTAAGTGAGAACTATCAGGTTTATTAGTGGAGATACTTTATCCTTGTATTTACAACTGTGACTCTGAAATCATGTCTTTTCTTTTTATTTCAGTGAAATTCTTGCCACAAAGTCGAACTTGTTTTTACTGTGTTTTAGATTTGAGACTTTGAGTGGATGTTCATGTCCAGAGTGGTTGAGTGAGTGAGTGAGTGGTTGAGTCAGTCCAAGTAAGGAAACCTATGTTTTCAGCAACGACTGTCAGTCACTGTCTTTATTCTGTCAGAGTGAAAGTGTCAGTGTCAGCTGCCATGTTTTTCACCATGTGTCTCTGGTAAAGTCAAGTGTAGTCCAAGTGTCGCCCCTCTAAATGCTTATCTAAAGGTAAGTTACCATGTGGGTTTCATGTCTCTAAGCACCTGAGTCTCTTTTAGATCAAGGTCATGAAGTCAGTTTTCCAGGATCAGATCTGGCAA
>NW_019206907.1:0-258 GCF_002260705.1 Seriola dumerili
ACTAACTATTAAGGGGCCTACGAAAAAGTGGTGATTGTGGCAGAGCAGGTATGGCTCCCCCTGCTGGCTCAGGAGAGGAATGTGCTGCTGTAATCAACATTTAACTCCCATGTGATATGAAGGGTCTTAGTTTTTTATCCTGTGGGTCTTTACTGGAGAGTGTCTATCAGCAATTTAGGTAAACATGAGAGAAGAGTTAATCTTTGCTATTACAACAGCATGTGTTGACGGCAGTGAACAGTGGGAGCAGCAGAGGAC
>NW_019206908.1:0-379 GCF_002260705.1 Seriola dumerili
AGGGGAAGAAACCTCGAGCAGAACCGGGCTCAGGGTGGGGGCGGCCATCTGCCTCGACCGGTGGTGAGTTTCATGTCTGCTGTGAAAAAGGTCTGTTGCTTTCAGTGGGTGACGGAGGAAGAGACAGCTCAGATGTCACTGTAGGATGTGGGCTCCTTGGGCGTCTTCCACCTCTGTGGTTTCCGCAGCCCCAGGAAGTGGCGGGTTCTCTTCCACACTGACTTCCTTGTTTTGGTGGGCAGGATCTCCTCACACACCTTGATCTCTGTGGGTTTGTGTTCGGGATCAGATGGAGCATTAGGGTTCTCTTCCTGGTTCGCCTCGCTATGATGGCTGGTGATGATCTCTTGGAGAGGCTTCATGTTCTCCCTCTCAGTCT
>NW_019206909.1:0-145 GCF_002260705.1 Seriola dumerili
CCCAAAGCCCAAAGCTGCCCCTGCCTCCTGCTCACGATGCTAGGATGCTTAGACCATCAGGGACATCAGGGAGGTAGGTGATAGGGCACCTGGGACAGCTAGAGTGGGATACGTTCATACATATAATATATATTATATATTATAA
>NW_019206910.1:0-104 GCF_002260705.1 Seriola dumerili
AGTATAATAAGGCATTAAAAGTCATAAAACATCAAAAACATATACATACTTATTTTATTAATTCAAAGAATGATGCATAAAACAAGAAAATATTGTTGTCAGTA
>NW_019206911.1:0-108 GCF_002260705.1 Seriola dumerili
TCAGATGAAGTGAGGCAGGGAAAAGCAGTGAGGTCAGTCGCCAAAGACTACTCCATCTGCCATGTGACACTGAGCAGATACTGCAAGAAATTGCAGAACCTCAGAGAA
>NW_019206912.1:0-142 GCF_002260705.1 Seriola dumerili
AACATCCTCTCCTTGTAACGTTGGCTTGAACTCCTCAGCGTTTTCAGTCTTCATAGGAACCGGACCCGTAGCTGTTTGTCACTTTATAAGTCGCATTTTCCTGATTTAAAGATTTTTATCTTTAAAAACTTGGTTCATACAT
>NW_019206913.1:0-215 GCF_002260705.1 Seriola dumerili
TATTATAATAACGCATTCAAACTTCCAAAAACGTCATAACATAGTAAGTTACAAAGATGTCATAGCATATAAAGGCATTAAAAGTAAAAAAAAAAGACATAGTATAGTATGGCAAAAAATTTGAAAAAATGACATATTATAGTATGGCAAAAAATTTGAAAAAACGACTTAGTATCATAAGGCATAAAAACTTCAAAATACGTCATAATATAGTA
>NW_019206914.1:0-413 GCF_002260705.1 Seriola dumerili
GAGGGATCTGTATTCGACTCACTGAAGTATCCGCTGGTTACTTAGTTAAAGTGAGTGAATGTAGTCTGTCTGTATTGCAGATGTGTTAATATAGTTAATAATGTAAGTGCAGAGGGCTGGAATTTGTTTGGCAGATTTTGTTTTTTGTTCAATTCCTGACCCTGTAAATGTCTCATGACTTCTCCTGTGATCTTACTTTGACAGTTCAAGTTCATTTTGCTATTAATACTTCTGTACTTTCACTCCGGTACAATTTTTAACACATGACTTTCAGCTTTAATGGAGTATTTTTACATGACGGTGCTTTTATTTGAGTAAAGGATCCTTTAGTTCTAATGTTCAACACAGAGACAATAAACAGGATGTCAAACAGTTTTTACTTTCACTTTTGAACTCCTCTGGTTGTGACGCAG
>NW_019206915.1:0-178 GCF_002260705.1 Seriola dumerili
CAGCTTCTAGTTTCTGCATCGTTTTCTAGCTTCAGTTTTCAGCCTCTAGCTTTTAGCTTTGTTTCTTGCTTCTCGCATCTTTTGAGTTTCTTAGCATTTCTTACTTTCTCTTTTCTTACTATCTTCTCATCTCTGGGCCTTTTTCCTTCTTCTTACGTTCTGACTTCTAACCTTTCTG
>NW_019206916.1:0-118 GCF_002260705.1 Seriola dumerili
CTGTGGAGGCTGTTTATCATACTGCAGAGGAATGGTTGGTGGCAAATGGCTTTTTCTTCTGAAGCGAGGAAAATGAGTAGTAAATGTAAAGAAGAGGAGCAATCCACACTACTGTAAG
>NW_019206917.1:0-131 GCF_002260705.1 Seriola dumerili
AATTCTACCTCTGTTTGTTAGTAGAATCAATTCATTGTTGGGTTAGGTGTTTTGGTAGGATTTGGTTGAACAGTATAGTTTATCAATCTATCAGTTAGCAGCTGACCTGTCAGACTTCTCCTGTGCTGCCT
>NW_019206918.1:0-248 GCF_002260705.1 Seriola dumerili
TTTGATGCAGCACAATCCACATCTAGTGCAAGGTGTTTAGCCTTTGTAATAGCCGTGCTAACAATCCACAAAATGCATTTATTCCATTATGAAACTTCTACAAATAAACTACTTGCAGAACCTGCTTGTCAAATGTTCTTTATTCCTGGTTTAACACCATGTGAGTAACAATGAGTTCATCTTCAAACTATTATTACAGGTTTTACATTTTCAAACATTTATTGCAGTATGTTTTACATATAGATTTT
>NW_019206919.1:0-147 GCF_002260705.1 Seriola dumerili
AAAAAACAGGAAAAATAAAAACAGAAAGAGATAACTGATATTTTTTTTTTTTTAAGGATTGGAAAAACACACCATACACGCCATACACTAAAGAAAGTTTTTGCTTTCTGATTTGGTCAAATAGTTTTATTCATTCAACAGATGTTT
>NW_019206920.1:0-104 GCF_002260705.1 Seriola dumerili
TATGACGTTTTTTGACATTTTTATGCATTACTATACTGTTACATTTAATGCTTTACTATACTATAATGTTTTTTGACATTTTTATGCCTTTTTATACAATGACG
>NW_019206921.1:0-145 GCF_002260705.1 Seriola dumerili
CACGATCTAATATCGTCATATCGCCCACCCCTACCCTCATAGTGACGATTTTCAGAGTAATACCTATGAAAATTGTGCTCTGAGAGGGAGTCAATGAGCTCTCCTGAAATTGACTGAGACCCAGCTGGTCCACGCCAGAGAGGAG
>NW_019206922.1:0-270 GCF_002260705.1 Seriola dumerili
AAAAAAACTAAACATCATCTTTCTTCACGTCTTTTGAAGAATGGTCTTAAAGTGAGACTCGGAGCTACAACAGCTCTCACACAGAATCATTCTCTCAAGACTTCTTCCTTCAGATTCCTGCTGCTGGGATGAGGATGAGGATGAAGAACACGGAGCTCTGACGTGGAGACACGATCAAACATGGTTCTCATGTTTCAGGTGATATGATCACATGATAAAAATGCTTTTATCATTGATATATGTACTGATGGCTCCGCCTGTGTGTGTGTG
>NW_019206923.1:0-177 GCF_002260705.1 Seriola dumerili
TCATCATTAAATGAGTATTTGTGACATTTTCATAGATTTAGGTCTTTATGGACTTGTTCCTCAGAAAGTCAGAAAGTCTAACAAGCCCATTGTTGGTTTAGGTGTTTACAATAAGAAAAATACAGAATATACAACAGCAGCTTCATCCTTTAAGATTCAGTTGGGATTTCATTTTTT
>NW_019206924.1:0-162 GCF_002260705.1 Seriola dumerili
CAGTTGCCGTGGTGATCAGTGATGAAGACTGGCTTCAGTGTGTTCTCTTCAGGTGGGCTGATGAAGAGCATCAGTCAGAACCAGTCTCCATCATCTCCTCCTGGACCTTCACACAGGAACATTACTGCTCTGAGATCAGTCTGAGATTAGAGCCAGTGACTG
>NW_019206925.1:0-740 GCF_002260705.1 Seriola dumerili
TTGTTTTGATGTCGGTTAAGGTTAGGCAAACATCATCGTTCTAGTTAATGCCGTGGTCATGGTAACATGAGACATGACAACGCTTTCACAACTTTTTCACGGCACAAAAATATAGCACATCATGGACTAGAAGAAGAACTGCCAGCCGACATCATCAGCGCAATTTAATTTTTTTTGAAAATTATTATTAGTATTTGTGAAAAGAAGTTGGGAATATGAAAACAATTTCTAGTAGAACACGTTGCACTGTGAATTCACACTTCAGGTTAGCAGAGAGTTGACGCCACAAAGGTCAAATATCTTGAGGTCTTGTTTGACGTGGACAACAAAATGTTACATTTTTACTTTTCTCAAGTTACAAGAAAAACCATTTTAGTAACAGTTTCACGGTGATTCTGCTGTAAATATGATGAGTAGCCAATGAGAAATTCAACACAAATTTTTTTAATTAGATCAGTTATGTTGAACATTTCCACCACTGTTTACCAAGCCCTCCCCCTCACACACAGGGAAAGCTCACAGTTTATGGGGTAAAGGGTCGACGATCAGGTGCAATTGAACCTGATTCCGTTCATCCTCTGAAACTCCAGGTGGAGGAGAGAAACGAAAGTGCTGCAGGAGGTTGGTAAAGAAGATGAAGAGCTCCATCCTGGCCAGACTCTCTCCGGGACAAACTCTGCGACCTGTGAGAGAGAACAAATGAAACACTTCAGGCTATCTGCCAGGAAAAACACACATGA
>NW_019206926.1:0-109 GCF_002260705.1 Seriola dumerili
AGGGAGTGAACCCACCACATTTTACAGCTTTACTCTCCCGCCCCCCGTTGCCTCATTGAAGTTTAGTTTGACTTTGAACCAACGTTGTGAGGCAGATTATTTTCTCCTC
>NW_019206927.1:0-147 GCF_002260705.1 Seriola dumerili
ATTCAGTCCATTTGCTGTTTACACCACAATTGGTATTTTCTACATGTCGGCTATAATGAGTTGGCAGTTATGTTCATTAGTCCTGTACAGTCACTGGAGCCAACTCATCTCTTACAGGTGGTAATAGTAAGGAATGTTATAATGCAC
>NW_019206928.1:0-103 GCF_002260705.1 Seriola dumerili
CTGGGCGGGGGCGGTGAGTGAAGATGAGGATGCTTCAACTGAGAGAAAACCAGCAGAGAGTTTAGTCGGTTTAGTTTAGCGGCGCCGCGGTGTCAAGCTACGT
>NW_019206929.1:0-106 GCF_002260705.1 Seriola dumerili
ACAGCTAATAGAACTCTGCTTAACCAACAATGATTTTCTTTTTAATAACCAGTTTTATCTACAGGTTCACGGGACAGCCATGGGTCAGAGATTCGCCCCCGCCTAC
>NW_019206930.1:0-139 GCF_002260705.1 Seriola dumerili
AAAGAAATCAAATCCCTCAGATTTGATGGGATCGCTCAAAAGTGGAGTGGCTGAGAAAATACAGCAACATTACAGAGTTGTAGAGGACTGTTGGTTTCCCCGCATGCCTCCCTCACTCATGTTGTAAGTTCAGGAAGAG
>NW_019206931.1:0-687 GCF_002260705.1 Seriola dumerili
GCAGTGTGTAGCCGGGGTGTGTTGTGTCTAACCGTGCTACAGCTGCATATGTTTCATTAATGATACAGTTGTTCCCATCATATGATTTTTTTGTTCTAGCAAACATTAGAAACTGTAACGTGTGGTCAGAGGTTTAGATTTTAAAACTGAGATGGTTTCACTGCTGAAACAATGAATGTGTTATCAGAATATGAACATGCTGAATATTTTTGCTGAATCAGTTGATGAAAAAACACTTGATGAGTTCACACAGAAACCAGAGATTTTCACAGGTCTGACAGCTGACGTGAACATGAAGTGACACTAAATGAAACCAGTAAACACACAGCACTGAAGCTGATTGGTTGGTTAAAGTTCAGGTCATTCTCATTGGCTGTTGTAATTAAACTATCTTTTGATAATCACAGAGAAAAGTGAATGAGGTTTCGTGTGAGATGAATAATGTCTGTGAATAGATGAATTGTTGAGTTCTGACTCAGGATGTTTGTCTTCAAGCGAGATAAATTTTTCATATGATCTGCTACAAAGTTACATTCCTGTTACACACACACATATAATCAGTTGTTTTCTGAACGTGATCTGGTGAAGAGACAACAGTGATACAGTCTGAACATGTTTAACCAAGAAACCCGGGTCTCAGAATCAGTGACAGTGACATCATCACCGTCATCATCATCATCATCATCA
>NW_019206932.1:0-108 GCF_002260705.1 Seriola dumerili
GATTCAAGTTTTAAAATATAATCTACTTTTATATAAATGTTAATAAAAGAATTCTCCAATAATGTTTGTTGTTCACTCTGCAATCAACCAAATTTGCTGATTTGCCCC
>NW_019206933.1:0-140 GCF_002260705.1 Seriola dumerili
GTCACAATAAACAACACATGTACAGCATATCTCAGCATAAGTGAGAGGGGATTTTTTTTCTGCCTCTTGGTGTGTGTGTGAGAGCTAATGTGGGCTACTCAAGTGATCAGCAGCAATGAGGGCAATAGGTTAAACAGCGG
>NW_019206934.1:0-135 GCF_002260705.1 Seriola dumerili
AGTTTTAGTAAAGAAAAAACACTGAAACTGTACATGAATAACAGGTTTTCCATCTTAAATTTGAAAAGTATAAAACTATTTACAATAAAATTTGTGAACTTACAATAAACTTGTAGTGCATAACAGGCCATAAAA
>NW_019206935.1:0-163 GCF_002260705.1 Seriola dumerili
GACTGAACATAAATCACTTACATTACTGCGATGTCGGTAAGGGCGGGGGGGTGGGGGGAAGAACCTGGAGGAACACAGAGGAGAGAGCGAGAACAAAAACAACAAGACATACACAGCACACAAGATACACACTTTTACCTGTCTCATTTTTCCACCTGAGGGG
>NW_019206936.1:0-146 GCF_002260705.1 Seriola dumerili
TTGTAGTCATTTGATTGACATCCCAACAAGAAATGTTAACTTTGTGTGGAAGTTGCTTCAAACAGAGACCCAGGGCTGGCCTCAGTAGATAATTTTTAGCTTTAACTATCACAATTTTCAACAGTGAACATCTCTGTTAAACATCA
>NW_019206937.1:0-116 GCF_002260705.1 Seriola dumerili
CAAGAAGCCTCACCGTTACAGGCCCGGTACCGTGGCTCTCAGGGAGATCCGTCGCTACCAGAAGTCCACCGAGCTGCTCATCCGCAAGCTGCCCTTCCAGCGCCTGGTCAGGGAGA
>NW_019206938.1:0-148 GCF_002260705.1 Seriola dumerili
GTGTCCAGGAACTCCATAGTGACATAAAAGAGGTCCTGCTGTCCCAGACTCCGAATCCCTGAAAATCACAGAAAAAAACAAATTTGAACTGCGAAAAATAAAACACTGCTGTATGCGATATACTTTTTTTTCTTTTAATTATCTAAAC
>NW_019206939.1:0-106 GCF_002260705.1 Seriola dumerili
CCCAATACAGTGGAAGGGAATGGAATTTTGTCTATGTTGCTGACAGCACTGAAAATTAAATTTGTAATAATTCAACAGTAAGAAACAGTGTCACTGTTACTGTGGA
>NW_019206940.1:0-113 GCF_002260705.1 Seriola dumerili
TAAAATTGGCTTCATATTGACAATTTACAGCATTTAATATTAGTATTCAATGATTTAATGTATTAATAATATTTTAACACACTGAAAGATGTGTTTCTGCACAATGAGTACTT
>NW_019206941.1:0-719 GCF_002260705.1 Seriola dumerili
AAAAAAAAACAGAAAACAACAAAAAATAATTCGATTAATAAAGGCAGGAAGAGGAGTACAGAGATTAATAATTAATTACAGAAAAAGGCCCATAACCCAAGCCAATCCTTCACATGGGAAAAACCAGTGACAGTCAATGTTACAGTTGGCTAGAGAGAGAGAGAGAGAGTGAGTGAGTGAGAGTGAGAGAACTCTACTTCTGTTGTCCCCTAAATAATCTTCCCCAGGGTCTTAAGGCATCCACCTTACACCAGTATCGATCCTTGGAGCACTCCTGTGGGGAGGGGATGGGATAAGGGATGTTTGTCCTTGCCATGACACACTGAGGGAGCGCCCAGTGACATCTAAACCAAGATGCCCATGTCAGAGAGGATAGACAGGACAGGCTGCTGATAGGTCCAGCAAGATAAGAACCGAGGACTGAGCTGCAGCTCGAGCTTAGGGCTTCTGTCACAGACAACAGAACCGTCTCAGTGGAGTGGCCGCTCTCAAAGCCCCACTGGTTTGGATCAAGGAGGTTAAGCGGAGGTCTGCTAATAGTTTGGGTTAAGAGTGACGTGTTCTAGTTGGTGATTGATCCACCAACCTATGGATCCAGAGCTCCCCATGCCATACTGCAAGTGTCATGTTTGGTCATATTTCTCAAACTAATTGAATGAAAACTGCGTCCATACTGCATCTTTAACTCTCATTTTTACTCAGTTTCTCAATTTTTTTTT
>NW_019206942.1:0-6420 GCF_002260705.1 Seriola dumerili
TTAATACCTGTGACCTCTTTAGGCAAAGAGGGGTTACAGTGTAAAAGTGGCGAGCCAGCCAGGAGCCCAGTAGGTGACATCAATATTGTTTTTTGAAACATGGATTTTATCCAGAAATCGAGTGTCAAAATACCCAACTCAGTCATTGTTGATGGTATAACCGAGTTAGCTCAGGATGAAGAAGTGATCGACTTCCTTAAGAAGTACGGTGCCATTCAGCGCACAGTTCTCATTGATGATCAGTCTTCCGAGTTTCACAAAAACCTGATTGTCGAGTACTCCAGTGGCTCAGCTGTAGAAGCTTTGCAGCCACTCTTGCCATACCGTTACACACTGAAGGGCGATCCCAATGTTGTGTATAATGTTGAAGCTTTAAGCAGTGTTTACGCTAACAAGCTAGGTAGCAGAGCTACTAAAACTTACCTGGCAGGGCTAAAAGAGCTAGCAAAGCTAAGCGGCAAAGACTACGAAGCAGTCTTAAGAGAAATGATGATGCAGATCAGTAGTGACGTTGAAAGCTTGCAACCTGCAGACGAGCCGTCGCCTTTAGCACTCAGGGAGACCCCTGTGGAGTCCCCACAGTCCACCCGTCCTTTTCCGGGCCCACCTCAAAATGACAGTGATGAAGACCATGCTACCTCAGCACCAGTTCTTGATGGAACACGTGTTCCATCCCTTTCTGCAAGTGATGTTAATCCACCAGAGGTTCAGAAAGTCGTGGTTGAACACATTGTGAGGAGGGAGGACACAAGTTCTTTCTCGTCCTTTCATGTCCGACTTCGCACATTTTCCGGGAAAACTCCCAGGCCGAATAGTGAAGTAGACTATGACACTTGGCGCTCGCACATTGAACTTCTCTTGAACGATCCCAGCATGTCTCCTCTTCAAGTGTCTCGAAGGATACTGGAGAGTTTGCTTTCACCCGCAGCAGACGTGGTGAAAGGTCTGTGCTCCAACTCACTGCCTTCCGCCTATTTGCAACTTCTAGATTCTGCTTTTGGTGCAGTCGAGGATGGCGAAGAGCTGTTTGCTCAATTCATGAGTACTCTCCAGAATCCCGGCGAAAAGCCCTCAGCTTACCTGCAACGGTTGCAGCTCGCGCTTAACCAGGCCGTTAAGAGAGGGGGGGTTGTGTCAGGGGAAGTAGGGAAGCACCTCCTCAAACAGTTTTGTAGAGGGTGCTGGGATGCTGCCCTGCTCTCTAGTTTACAACTTGAGCAGAAGAAAAACTCCCCACCTTCGTTCTCAGAGCTTCTGCTAATCCTTCGCACTGAGGAAGACAGACAGGCAGCTAAGGCTAGTCGCTTGAGAAAACACGTAGGTTCCACAAAGCAGAGAGCTCAGCTCCAGTCGCAAACCATTTGTAGCTTTGAGCCAACAGAGAACCAAGAAACTCAGCCCAGTGCCATTGATGACCTTAGGAAGCAAGTAGCTAGTCTCCAGAGTCAGCTAACCACCTTCGTGTCTCAGACAAAGTCAAAGAGATTCAGTGATAGGGGTGCTACAGGAAAAACACAGGACAGAGGGTTAGTATCACACACTGCAAAACCAGACATTTCAAAGCAACCAAGAAAGAACTACACAAACAAACCCAGACCTTGGTACTGCTTTAATTGCGGGGAGGACGGACACATATCGACATTTTGCACTAACGACTCAAACCCGACTTTAGTGACTGAAAAGAGAAGACAGTTAGAGGAAAGACAGCGCGTGTGGGAACGACAGAACCACCTTGACTTACCTTTAAACTAGACTCAGTCTCTGTCGTGGAGCAGACAGGGGCTGCAGAGAAGCAACCACGCTCCTCAAAGAAAGGTAAGGTTCAAAAGTGTACCCTTTCAGGGCACTCAAAAAGAAACCACTCTTTCAGGCTTCCTTCTGGGTTGGTGGGTACCAGAAGTACGGCTGAAGTGACCATCAACGGTAAGCAAGTAAACTGTCTCCTTGATACGGGTTCACAGGTTACCACCGTTCCCCATTCATTTTATGAACAGTACTTAATCGAACAAGAAATCAAACCCTTGCATGATCTCCTTGAGGTAGAGGGAGCAAACGGACAAACTGTGCCCTACCTAGGTTACATTGAAATGACTGTCGTCTTTCCACGGTCTTTGCTTGGTGTTTCAATCGAGATACCTACCCTTGCTTTGGTTGTGCCTGATGTCAAGGCCACCTCACAGTCTCTTGTGCTTATAGGTACCAACACCATGGATGTCTTGTATGACACATTTTGTGAAAGTGAGTCAACTGGCTATCAGTCAGCCCACTACGGCTATCAAGCGGTGATCAAAGTCCTTGAACTCCGACGCAGACTGGCTAGCGATAGCCATGGCATGGTGAAGCTACAAGGAAAAAAACCTGAGGTCGTTCCGGCTGGAGAGACCGTTGTCATCGAGGGTTTTGCTGTGGCTAACGATTTCCAGAATGAAAAGGCTGTTGTTGTGGAGCATTCATCTTCATCGTCCTTGCCTGGCGGCTTAATAGTGAAGTCTTGCTTGGTTGACCTTCCCAACCAGCGACCCTTTAAGCTACCAGTCATTGTTAGTAATGTGTCTGAACATGATGTTGTCATCCCTGCAGGGTGTAAACTTGCAGACATCAGTACTTACCAGAGCGTCTTGTCTCAACAGCAAGCAAGTCAACCAGCCAATGCTGAGCCATCTCAGAAGTCAAGCGTGCATTTCAACTTTGGAGATTCTCCAATTCCACCTGATTGGAAAGAGCGCATTGTCGAGAAGCTCCATAGCATGCCGGAAGTGTTCGCGCAACACGACTTGGATTTTGGGCGAACAGATAAAGTGGCGCATCATATCAAGCTTTCAGATGAGACTCCTTTCAAGCAGCGGCCTCGGCCTATACATCCGGCTGATGTTGAAGCCGTTCGCAAACACATCCAAGAACTTTTGCACACTGGGGTAATAAGGGAGTCTGAGTCACCTTTTTCGTCCCCAATTGTGGTTGTCAAAAAAAAGAACGGTACGGTCAGACTCTGCATTGACTACCGCAAGCTGAATCTGCAGACGATAAAGGATGCATACGCACTTCCCAAGCTAGAAGACACCTTCTCTGCACTTTCAGGTTCCCAATGGTTTTCTGTTCTTGACCTGAAGTCTGGTTATTACCAGATTGAAGTCGACGAGAAAGACAAATCCAAGACAGCATTCGTATGCCCTCTTGGGTTTTGGGAATTCAACAGGATGCCACAAGGCGTGACAAACGCACCAAGTACCTTTCAAAGGTTAATGGAAAAATGTATGGGCGATATGCATTTAAAGGAGGTCTTGGTATTCTTGGACGACCTGATTGTCTTCTCAAAGTCCCTGGAGGAGCATGAAGCTCGACTTATGAAAGTTCTTGATCGTTTGAAGGAGTTTGGTCTAAAACTCTCACCTGAGAAGTGTTCTTTCTTCCAGACATCAGTCAGGTACCTTGGACATGTCGTCTCAAGAAACGGGGTCCAGACTGACCCGGAGAAAATTGCTTCTCTCAAGACTTGGCCAGTCCCCCAGAACTTGCGAGAGTTAAGATCATTCTTGGGATTTGCTGGGTACTACCGGAGGTTTGTGAAGGGATACTCTGACATCGTGAAACCCTTGCACGGCCTGACTTCTGGGTACCCACCTCCACGTAAGAAGTCACACTTGAAAAAACCAACCGATCAGACTTACCATGACCCGAAGGAACCCTTTGGAGGTCGTTGGACATCTGCTTGTCAGCAGGCATTTGAGCAGGTCATCAGAGCACTTACCACCGCTCCTGTATTGGGCTTCGCCGATCCTCAAAAGCCGTATGTACTACACACAGATGCCAGCACCAGTGGCCTTGGTGCCGTTCTTTATCAAGAACAGGAAGGTCAGCTTCGGGTCATAGCTTATGCGAGTAGGGGGCTTTCGCGGAGTGAGAGCCGATACCCAGCCCATAAGCTGGAATTCTTGGCACTTAAGTGGTCAGTCGCCGAAAAGTTCTGTGACTATCTTTACGGAAATCATTTCACCGTGGTTACTGACAGTAACCCATTGACGTACATTTTGACCACTGCGAAACTCGATGCAACGAGTTATAGATGGCTTGCAACATTGTCTACCTTTTCATTCAAACTTGTGTACAGACCGGGGAAACAAAACTCAGACGCCGACGGACTGTCGCGCAGACCCCACGGTGAACTGTCAAACGACTCCAAGTCGCAGAAGGAGCGGGAGCGCATTTGTCAGTTCACTCGCGACCATCTCTCTGACCCTGACAATGTCGACGCTGTCGACCAAGCTGTTGTTCGAGCTATTTGTGAGAGGCAGTTGGTTTACAGTGACAATCTTGATGTTCATGGTGGTGCTACTTTGGTCGAAACTCTTACCACCTCCACAACAGCTGTGCCTGACAGCTATGGGAAAGAGGATCAGCTTGGAGGATTGCCGTTCATCCCTCACTTAACTCAGGTCGAGTTAGCGAGCAAGCAACGGGCAGATCAGTGCTTGAGATATGTCATTCACCAGCTTGAGTGCGGGGAGAAGCCACTTCCCACACTACGGACTGAGCTTCCAGAACTTCCGCTCTTGTTGAGAGAGCTACAGCGTCTTGAGCTCCTCAATAACGTGCTTTACCGAAGACGACAAGTCGGTTCTCAGACTTCGCATCAGCTGGTCTTGCCAGCTGAGCTCCGTGATATGGTCTTGACGAGCTTACATGATCACATGGGGCACATGGGTGCTGATCGTACCCTTGATCTTGCCAGGACGAGGTTCTTTTGGCCTAAAATGGCTTTAGATGTTGAAAGGAAGGTTAAAACCTGCGGCAGATGCGTACGCCGAAAGGCATTGCCAGAGAAAGCGGCTCCGTTAGTCAATATCAACACTTCGAGGCCTCTTGAGTTGCTTTGCATGGATTTCCTTTCTTTGGAACCCGACCGCAGTGGAACAAAGGACATCCTTGTCATCACAGATCACTTTACGAAGTTCGCGGTTGCTATTCCAACGTCCAACCAAAAGGCCCGAACTGTGGCAAAGTGTCTGTGGGACAATTTCATTGTACATTACGGGTTCCCAGAAAGACTTCATAGTGATCAGGGACCTGATTTCGAGTCTCACATGATAAAGGAACTTTGTCAAGTAGCCGGCATACATAAGGTGAGGACAACTCCGTACCACCCCCGTGGTAACCCTGTCGAGCGATTCAATCGCACCTTATTGAGCATGCTAGGTACATTGGAGAATCAAGACAAGCCTCGGTGGCGTGAGTTTGTAAAACCTTTAGTTCACGCGTACAACTGTACAAGGAACGAGACGACGGGATTCACGCCATACGAACTCATGTTCGGCCGTCAGCCTCGCTTACCAGTCGATCTCGCTTTCGGTTTGCCAGTGCAGGGTGGTCAGCACATATCGCATTCTCAGTATGTTCAGTCTCTTAAGTCTCGTCTTCAGGAAAGCTATAAGATGGCAACAACAAATGCTGCGAAAACAGCAAGTCGAAACAAAACAAGGTACGACAGGCGTGTAACAGCGTCAGACTTGGATGTAGGAGATCGAGTTCTCGTCAGAAATGTTCGCTTACGCGGAAAACATAAAATTTCTGATAAATGGGAAGCTACGGTCCATGTTGTGGCAAGTAGAGCTGGAACACTCCCAGTGTATACAGTCAAACCCGAGAACCGGGAGGGTCCTTTGAGAACCTTACATCGGGACTTACTACTTCCGTGCGGATACTTACCAACAGAGGACAACCATCCTGTCTCACCGGCTGGGAGACGAAGGCCGTCCACTCGTGCAAATCCTTCCACAGATGAAACAATTCCCTCGGACGAAGAGGAAGATGAGATCATTCCCATCTATTGGTTCAGGGATTCTTCAAGTGCTCAGGTCCCAACTTTTCAGAGCATAGCTCAGTTGGTTCCAGGGGTTTCCCTTGAGCAAGAAAGTGACAAACAACCTTTTAGGCTTGACTGTACTACAGACGTCCCCCTGGTACTTGACCAGCCTGACAGTCAGCCTAGTTACATTGAACATTCAACTACTGACAAAGCCGTAACAGCTGAACCAATGGACTCGACTGAAAATGACATTCCTGACACACAGTGTGAAAAACTTCCAGATGTTCCAGGTGACACTGGTGAAAATGAGACAGTAGGTACATCTGAAACACATGAGCAAGAACAGGTTAATTCTGTCAGACGCTCAACACGGACTAAGGACCAACCTAACCGACTCACATACACAGAGCTAGGTAGTCCATTGCTAGCTATGATGCAGTCATTCCTTCGTGGCTTATCCACAGTGGTTGACACTGCTTTGTATGAAAATACTGTAGGCTCTTCTTCCTTAACTTCCCAGGTAGTAACTACTCAGCCTTTGCCATGTCCAGGGACGTACATGAGCTCAGGGGGGGAGAGTGTAGCCCAGGCTTCATAAGCTGTGATAAAACTAACAG
>NW_019206943.1:0-113 GCF_002260705.1 Seriola dumerili
TAATCAAACACTGTGGGAGGATTCACATGAGCAGAGAATCTAAATGATATAATCATATAAATATTAAACATGATGCTGCCATGTGTCTTTAGAGACCATATTTCACAAGATCC
>NW_019206944.1:0-659 GCF_002260705.1 Seriola dumerili
AAAAAAAAAAAAACAATTGATAAGTGAATACAGCGCTCAAGATAAGGATTACAAAGATAAACTGATTGTCTGAAAATGTGAAGTCAAAGACTGTGACTTCCTGCTCCAGCCACACCCTCCAGGTAGCATCACCTGCCTTAATCTCCCAATGGCCCATCCACTGCAGCCACCAGCCGTGGAGTTGACTCAAAAAAAAGGAGTACGAGACACTGTAAACCCACATATAGTCACTTCATGATAATCACCACATACAATCATCATTTGGCTCCTAGAGGTTAAAATTGAAATTTTATGTACTTCTACAATAAGATGCTTCATGCCTTTGGAGACCATCTCCAACCATTTCCACCATTTGAAGAATAAATCTCAGTCAGTCAGCTCCAGTAGGAGTAGACACTTACAAATGGAGAATCAATGTAGAAGTAAATTAGAGAGTCTGGAAGCAAGAGCTGCAAAAAACAAATGCACCACCTGCAGCCTCTTTCAGACGTGCACCACTTCATGTTAATCTGAATGAGCAGCCTGGTCACAACACAACTGTAACATCTCTGTATCACTGACCTGAGATTAATGTGAAATCTGCCCAG
The DNA here is from genome assembly GCF_002260705.1 of Seriola dumerili. NCBI lineage: Eukaryota > Metazoa > Chordata > Actinopteri > Carangiformes > Carangidae > Seriola > Seriola dumerili. The sequence goes on from NW_019206944.1 coordinate 588, forward strand.
TAAACACACTTTGATTTTTGCGTTAAGTGGAGTGTTGTGTGCAGTGGAGTTTGCATTGAGAAGAAAGAAGTC
>NW_019206945.1:0-107 GCF_002260705.1 Seriola dumerili
ACACACACACACACACACACACAGCTGTGCAAATACACAGGACTTTACTCACACTATTAACATATATTATTATTGTATTTTATTTTTTGTTATCATATTATTGTTTC
>NW_019206946.1:0-104 GCF_002260705.1 Seriola dumerili
AAAAATTCTTTAAGAAAAAAACAACATAGTATAGTATGGTGAAAAAAAAGACATGGTATAGTATGGTAAAAATATGAAAAAACAACATAGTATAGTATGGCAAA
>NW_019206947.1:0-106 GCF_002260705.1 Seriola dumerili
GTATGAAAAGAGTACTTGAGAGACTTAATAAAAACTTAGAGTGGGCTAGTATGAAAATCAAGCCTACTAAGTCTAGAAGTATCTCAATAAGTAGAGGGAAGTTAAG
>NW_019206948.1:0-107 GCF_002260705.1 Seriola dumerili
AGTATAGTAAGGCATAAAACGTCAAAAAAACATCATAGTGTAGTAAGGCAAAAAATGCCGAAAAAACATCTTAGTATAGTAAGGCATAAAATGTCATAAAAATGTCA
>NW_019206949.1:0-147 GCF_002260705.1 Seriola dumerili
ATTTACACACATTAGGAAAGGATAATATGGATCTATCCCGGAGTGTCTGGCCCACAATAAAAATGTAAAACACGACATTTCGTTTAAGGTAATGTTGGGAACAGGATAGGGACCAGCAGGTAAGGATACTGTTAACCCTAAACTTGC
>NW_019206950.1:0-1100 GCF_002260705.1 Seriola dumerili
CTGCAGGTCCAGGATGTAGTCGATGACATGCTGCAGGATGTCTACCCTGCTGGCGGCGCGTCCGGGCGGCACCCCGGGCACCAGCTGCCGCAGCAGCCGGTAACACAGGTTCATGTCCCGCAGCAGGAGAACCGGGACCTGCGGGTCTTCCGCCGCTTGGCTCTTGTTCCGTGAGGAGTCCGGTGACGGCACCGGGCTCCCGGCTGTCATGTCTCCTGGTGGACAGTGAGCTTCACATGAGAAAACCCACCTGCACCGGATCAGAACCTGCAAAGGGCGGGACGCTGACACACCAGAGGAGGCAGGGAAACACCTGCAGACCACGGAGCAGAGACTGAGCTTCTTATAGAGAGGCTGCAGTCTGAGCTGAACGCTCATTGGCTCAAACAGAACGTCAATCATCTTTTCAAACGAGCTGATTGATCCCTGAATCGTCTGAGTGACAGCTCACCTGTCTCAATAACGTTTAGACAATTAAATAAATACACATCAAATAAAACAAGTACTCTGACAATGACGTCAGACGTCATCAGAGCTCCATGGTCAGGTTGCTGTGAGTGGACCACAGGTGTCTCCATGCTGAGCCTCTGATGAGGCCACCGTAGGTGATGACGTAGAGCTCTCATTTGACTGTGGGTTGATTTGCAGTGTCTGGAGGCTGTGACATGAGAGCAGCTGCATAACAACGGTGATGAGCCCTCACGCTTTGCATCTTATCTTTCTGTGTGATCAGCGTCAGTCTGCAGCGCAGCGCAGCGTCGCGTCGCTCTGACCCACCAACATGCAAAACACGGCCTGCAGCTGCTGCTAATACACAACATATTCAAATGCATGAAGCCGCACAGGTGTTTGACTGTTCGACTCACACTGACATTTTCCTAACAGAGGACTAACAACAGGCTTCTGTTGTTTGTTTTGCAAATGTTCAGAATGTGAGTTTGTGCCAGAGTCAAGAAGCTCGACCTGCAGAGAACAGGCTTCGTTATAATGTCTGGCTGCTCAGTTAAAGTGTTCCACCTTTTAAACTTCATATGATCAGCTGTGAAGTGACTTTAAATACAGTGTTATCACTTTCTTAGTCTATTGCGTCTCAGTATTTC
>NW_019206951.1:0-114 GCF_002260705.1 Seriola dumerili
TTTACAATTTCTGCTTTTAATCTTCAGCCATTGCTTGAGGTACTTTAGCATTGCTTTAGCAGTTACTTCAGCTTTTTCAGCATTGCTTCAGCGATCTCATTCAGCTCTCAGCAT
>NW_019206952.1:0-132 GCF_002260705.1 Seriola dumerili
GTGCCCCTAGACAAACTGTATTCTCATGGTGCTTTACCTGGACTTCTGTGGGAACTCGTGGGGAAGGATCAGCGTGAGAAAAACGGCTCGCCAGAACCCTCCCCTCTACTGGCGAGCCTGCCCTTTTGCCGG
>NW_019206953.1:0-121 GCF_002260705.1 Seriola dumerili
ATTTCCCTCCAAATCTCACAATGCAAAAAGCCAGAGACAAACAATCTCCTGAGCAGTAGTATCATTTGATTACAGAAAGCACTTCTGATGTTAAAATGATGCCTGTGGCACCGCTCAAATG
>NW_019206954.1:0-171 GCF_002260705.1 Seriola dumerili
AAATATACCAAAAGTGAAAGTATAATGATTGATTTATGCTTTCTGCATGCCAAAAGATCGATAGCAATGTTTTGGAAAAACACTACCAGACCAAGTGTAAAATACTGGATCAGGCAAATGTTAGCAACTCTCCCTTTAGAAAGAATTACTTATATATGCAAAAGGAAACAA
>NW_019206955.1:0-104 GCF_002260705.1 Seriola dumerili
CACTGTATTACTACAGCAATGTGCCTAAAGCATGTGTCCGCTTGTCTGCTAATGCACATTGTCACTGGCGTTTTTTGTTAAATAAATGTGTGTTACATGATGAT
>NW_019206956.1:0-176 GCF_002260705.1 Seriola dumerili
ATACACAACAGACTTTTTTCACAGAGGAGTTTTTGACATAATTTATACATCGCACTGATGTGCAGTGGGTGAAATGTCATAAACTGCCCTTTCTTCTGTTAACATGACTATTGAGAGACACTCTGGGATTTTTTTCATCAAAGGCAACAAGAGAAAAATAAACTTCTAATATGGGT
>NW_019206957.1:0-145 GCF_002260705.1 Seriola dumerili
AGTATCAGTTAATCTGCCAGTTACTTTGTTGATTGGTCTCTGAAATGTAAGACAGTAGCGCAAAATGTCCATCACAATTTCTCAAAGCTAAAGCAGACACACTCTACTTTGTACAAACAACAGGCCAAAACCCAAAGAGATTTGG
>NW_019206958.1:0-174 GCF_002260705.1 Seriola dumerili
TTTTAAGTAGAAAAGATAGGAAAAGAACAGGGGGAGATTTTAAAGTTGATAAAATGTCGGTTTTATTGCAGGGCATATGCAGGGATTTTATACTTCAGGACAGTTTTAAAACCATGCATCCCAGAGAGGAGGGCTTTGTCAGGCTCAAGACACGAAGGTTGAACCCAAAAGCAC
>NW_019206959.1:0-107 GCF_002260705.1 Seriola dumerili
GAACACTGGAGCTCTGTCAGAGTGACCATCGGGTTCTTGTCACCTCCCTGACCAAGGCCCTTCTCCCTTGATTGCTCAGTTTGGCTGGGCGGCCAGCTCTAGGAAGA
>NW_019206960.1:0-112 GCF_002260705.1 Seriola dumerili
ACATCACACACTCTTTACCAGCAGACTGGCCACATTCTTTTTTTCCCATCTCCTTTTATTTCATAATAATCAGCAATCACCAGTGGATGAACACACCAACACAACAGTACAC
>NW_019206961.1:0-142 GCF_002260705.1 Seriola dumerili
AACAGTTGTACAAAATCCAGGTGAAAATAGGATTTAAATAATGTCACTTGGAATTGAAACTCATTTGTTGTAGTAATTCCTTTTTTTTCTTTTTATTTAAAATTATATATATTCTTACTCAGTTTTCTGGTACATATTCGTA
>NW_019206962.1:0-103 GCF_002260705.1 Seriola dumerili
CTGCTCAGATATCACATCATCTCCTAAATTTGCAGATTTTAAAGTAAGGGGTCTTGCAGATTTGACAAAGAGTTTCAGATCAGGGAAAAAGTTCTCCAGTTTT
>NW_019206963.1:0-152 GCF_002260705.1 Seriola dumerili
AGTTTGTATTTTTAGTATAAAATGTTCACCCCCTGCTTGCATCCTTTTGATGAATTCAGTGTTGGTCATTGTAATAGTAAAACAGCTATTCTGTCTAAGAGTATTTGAAGTTCTTAATGTTCAGTAGAACAATGTTTAGAACTGCAGAGATT
>NW_019206964.1:0-177 GCF_002260705.1 Seriola dumerili
TTTATATATTATCTTTTTATAGCTTTGTCTTTCTTCCGTCGTTTACTATGAAGCACGTTGTGCTGTCTGTACAAGAAAAAACTTGGGCTTTCTTGGGCGTGTGCGCTTACTAGTTGCAGTCAAGTGATTGGTTGTTGTTGCTTGGCGTGCTGTCTAGTTCCCCTCAGGTGCCTTCAT
>NW_019206965.1:0-118 GCF_002260705.1 Seriola dumerili
CCTGTTCCACTGTCTGAATGAACTGAATGATGGTTCTCTAGTGGAAGAGATCCAACAGTACCTGAGATCAGGACGTCTGTCCACAGATGAACTGTCTCCTGCTCAATGGTCAGCTCTG
>NW_019206966.1:0-166 GCF_002260705.1 Seriola dumerili
AAGGAGATTTTGAGTAAACCAGTACAGGCTAAAAATCAATCTTACTTAAACACTACTACTACTTAAACTGCTACTATATCTTGTTGGTCTCAATTCTAATCCTCTTAGACCTTAGCAAAGCTAAAAATTTATCTCACTTTAGCCTTCAACTAGCATTAACTTTATT
>NW_019206967.1:0-105 GCF_002260705.1 Seriola dumerili
ACACACAGGCGACCCGATCAGAGAGCTATTTCTCCCGCCTTGTGTCGATCCTTCTCAGTGTCACCGTTAATTACAAACACATCTTCAGTCCATGTTACAAGTTAA
>NW_019206968.1:0-102 GCF_002260705.1 Seriola dumerili
TCATCATGAGTCCTAATGTGTGAAACAGTTAATATTTATGTGTTCCAGCAACAATCTCCCTTGAAATAAGTGATGCTGTTGGAACAGCACACTGATATTAAC
>NW_019206969.1:0-213 GCF_002260705.1 Seriola dumerili
TTTTTTTTTCTTTCTAAAAGGCAGAAAATTCAACTGAAGAAATCCTTAAATCCTCCTCCTATGTCAGAAAAAAATCGTTAATTGATGTTAACTTACTCAGTGGAGGACGTCAGGCAGCTCCGGGCATCTGTGACTGCGCCTCGTGGTGACAGAGACTGGCTGGCAGACTTGCGCCGAAGTTGAAATCACCAAAAATAAAATGCAAGCTGCAAA
>NW_019206970.1:0-116 GCF_002260705.1 Seriola dumerili
CTGTAATATATAAATTTGCGTTTGTCTTGACTATAAAGTTTGGTGTGGGATGTGCAGAGGAGGGTTCAGCATATGTCTTGATAGGATTGTGTGGTGTGTAGCCACTGCTGGGAGCT
>NW_019206971.1:0-132 GCF_002260705.1 Seriola dumerili
ATGTCAATTTAGACAACTGACAGCTGTCAATTTACTTCTATCATACTAGCAAATTCCTCACACAAAAGCATGTATGAACTTAAATTCAACTTGATTAGTATGTTGTGTCTAGGTCCAGTGTAAAGCAGTGGT
>NW_019206972.1:0-104 GCF_002260705.1 Seriola dumerili
CAACGCAGTTCTTGCTTCAGCCATTTGCTTTTGCTTGGCGGCAGAGAGAGCAGTTGCTACATTAACTCCCGAATTAGCAGCACTTGTGATGCTAGCAGCAGCTC
>NW_019206973.1:0-222 GCF_002260705.1 Seriola dumerili
TCACACGATGATGTCATAGAGTCTGCCGACGCGGCCCAGCCACTCGCGCAGCGCCTGGCGGACCCGGGCGTCGGTGACGTGGCAGGACAGCTGGCTGAGGCAGGGGTAGAGCGCCGGCTGCAGCGCCAGGAAGGAGGAGTCAGACAGGAGGAGGACCTGATTGAGGAGAGTCAAGACCATGTTGGTCCACGCCTGCAGAGAGAGAGAGAGAGAGAGAGAGAG
>NW_019206974.1:0-10423 GCF_002260705.1 Seriola dumerili
TAGTCAGGTGTTGGTGAGGATGATGGTGGTGGAGTTTCAGAGAATGGCAAAGGAATAATTGGCTCTTCTGAGCGCATTCCGTCTTCCTGTTCCTGGTCAGCATCGTCAGGGCTGAGTTTTGGAACATCCCATTGATCTCCCCCAAAGAGGCCTTTGTAGCAGCCTGTGTTTGTCCATAGCCGGACATTGTTGTCCAAACCTGCGGTAATTATATGACTACAAGTGGGATCACAAACAACACTCACCACCCCTGTGAGATGAGCTTTCCAGGAGCCCAACAGTGGAGGTGGACACAATGATACCAGCCACCCTTTTATATTCTCAAATGGCCCTTCATCTGTCTGTTTTTTAAACCCAAATCCCTGAATGTCCCACAGGTAAATCCTGCCAGTACTGTCCCCTGTCAATAGGATCTGTTCACTGACATCAGTTGACATGGTGGTAACGACTGCACCTTCATCCTTCACAGCCCTGAACTTTCCTAGCAAGCCTCCCTTGCTAATAACAGACCAGGCATAGATGTAGCCATCTGTAGAAGTCAGCAGTGTGGCTGTGGAAAAAGTGATCACCCTGGTCCTCAGACATTTAATAAGAGGACTGGTACTGTCAGTAGTCTTCACCGTTGTTGATTTTTTATGTTGAGGATTTTTTGTGTCTATTAGACGTTTTGGCTTCTTCTCAACAGCCACAGTTCCAGTCCGGCCTAGAGCATGTTTATCCGCCATGATTGTTCGAGGATTCTCATTGGCATTGATCCTATATAGAACTTCGGCAGTGTCGGCATCCCAGATAATGATATTTCCATTGCTGGAGGCGGTAATCAGTGTGTTCTCATGCACATCCAAGGAGGTAATGTCATCTAAATGATCGTGCTCCAAAAATCTGTGGTCATGTCCCTCCATATCTAGGTCAAAAATGGTCTTGGACTTCCTTCCTGCTACAAACATCCTATTGTTTATGCAGACGATACCTGTCACCTGCCTTGGCACGGTCACAGGAAGAACAGCAAGTTCTGTTCCACTGTTGAAGTTCCACAGTCTCACTTTGCCATCCTGGGACATTGTGATTAGTCTGCGCTGTGATTCATCAAATGATATGGCTGTGAGCCCCACATGCTGATCCAGAGTGACCTTAAACTGCATGGTGGCCTGTCCTGATAAGACGTCCCACACTGTCACCACACCATTCTGGCAAACAGAGACAACTTGTTTGAAAATGCTGTGATAGAGTGCAGAACACACAGGCTTGTCATGTGATGTCAGCATTTTTTTAAAAACATCAGTTCCTCTTCCAAGACATTTTCCTATAGTTGAATTAGCCAGGACTAACTCATTGTTTTGTACGTTGTAACACATACTGGAGATTGGAGCATGTCCCATACCAAGAACTTGAAAACTTTGCCTACACATCCAGCCGTCTTCGGACCACACGCGTACATTCATGTCCTCAGATAAACTGACAAGAAGTTTGTCCTCGTCATTAAACATGATGTGGGTGATGGGTTTCATGTGTCCTGTTAATACACGTTCACAGCATGTGTTATTGTGGGGAAACCATACCCGCAGTAAGCCATCTGTACCACCGGTAACGAGACGCTCAGCAGAAGGGGAGTATTCAACACATGTGAAAAAGTCCTGATCTCCCCTGCTCTTAAAATGTTTTATGGCACTGACATTTTTTTGATTCTTCTCGGGTTGAATTAACATGGGGAGGGCGATGAGGGCCATAGTCCTGCTTGAACTACCGCAGATGCCAAATGAGTCAATCGATGGAAAGTATTGGATCTGACTGATCATATCATGGAAGATGGAGATTTTGGTACTACTTGTATAGTAGTCAGGGGCGGTTCTTAACAGAGTAGAAAGATAAACAGTTCGATACGTCTTCAGAGAGATATCCTCATACGCCTTTTTGTTGAAGAGGCCAGTTCTATTTACATCCTTGGAAACAAACAGATAGAGAGTGCCATTTGTATCACCAAAGGAAAAAATTGATCTTGTGCCATTGGACCAGTAGTTCATGGCACTGACCATTATGTCCTCTAATATTAAAGAGTGGCGGACTCGAAATCTATCAGGGAACTCATCGCAATGATAGAATAACAGTTCCCTGTCAGTAGTGGCCACAGCCACCTCTTTGAGTTCTTTGATGTACACCATGTCACTAACATGCATTTTCTTGTTGTGCGCAAAACGAATTGTTTGTTGAGTTTTGTATAATGGAATTTCATATGAGATGTCAAAGCTGTCAGTCCACATGGTGAAGACACCGTTTGAGCTAACGGAGAGGTACTGACCTTTCTGGTAAGTCCTGATTTGACCTCTCAAACTCCCTGAACCAGGGTTCCTACCGTTCTCAAAAGGACGGAATAACACACGGACGATTGCTCTTTGGTTATCCACAGGTATAATTTTGAATGGTTTGGGAAAGGGTTGATTTTTAAAATCCAAACGTTCAGATGCCGTCTTTCTATCCATCAGGAAGTTCAGTAGCTCACAAAGGTCCACATTTTTGTCACCGTTTGCATCGATCTGCATGTGGAGGACTTCAAGATCTTCCTTATTCACAGAACCATAAAACTGCTCGATAGCCACTCTAAATTCATCCATGTCCAGTCCTCCAGAGCCATCAGCATCAGCCTCTCGAAATACCCGCACAATCTCCGGAATGTCTTCAGCAGAAAACATTTGATCTCTTTTTACAGGTCCGGTTCTCTCCTCTGGGACCTTGTTAGTTTCTTTTTCCATCTTCTCGGTGTTTTCTTCCATTATTACACCAATGTGTTGCATCAAAACTGTTTTCTCAAACAGTTGTTGAAAAGTCAAAAGGTTGACAAACAGTTGTCAAAAGGTTGACAAACAGTTGTCAAAAAGTTGACAAACAGTTGTCAAAAAGTCAAAAGGTTGAAACAGTTGTCAAAAAGTCCAAAAGTTGTCAAACAGTTATCAAAAAGTCAAAAGGCTGACAAACAGTTGCCAAAAAATCAAAAAGCTGTCAAAACGACGACCAGTGAGTGTGTTTGCATTACAAACTCTGGAATTCTATGTTCCAAGAATGCAGGATGTGTGTTACTTATGATTTAAGCCACAAGGAATGATGATGTCACATCAAAGCCACAGGAAATGATGACATCACACATCAAAGCCACAGGAAATTATGACATCACACATCGAAGGCACAGGAAATGATGACATCACACATCAAAGCTACTGGAAATTGTCATTGATGTTATAGATCAAGCAGTTAAAAAAACAACAACATGGTTACCGTGGTAACAGCAAGCCTAATCTGACACACCCAGATTTTGAACACCAACATGTATAGAGTTCTGAAAAGAGCAATTCAGATGGAAGAGTAACACTCACTGTGAGGAAGTGGAAGTGTACGAGATTTCAAGAGTTCAACTTAACATGCAATAAAACCAAGTGGCAACCCACCGTGAGTCACAACCATTGGTTTTTGTGAACTGCCGTTTGTTAAGCCAGTAGTTTGTGTTTTGGCTGTCGGCCATTTTGGGTTTTTGAAAACCGAAGAAACCATATTTTGAGGAGAGGTAGGTAGGTAGTGAAAAATCCTGTGCGGTCCAAAAAGCATTTTTCCGCAATAGACTCACAATAAGTTAAACGATACGCCTGGAAAAAACTGTTTGACAGGAACACTCCGGCTTTAAAACAGCAGTCAATTATTAATTCTTTGTCTTGTTCCTTTTATCAAGGCCATTGGACTTTTAATCTTTGTAAAAAAAATTTTCCAAAGCCCAAAAACTTGTTTTTTTTTGGATGACGTCGCCGCTGTGTACGTGCACATCTCCGTGCGTCGAGCTGTATCTCGGGCAAACAAGGATGGCTGTCCTAGGTGATGCAAACGCCGCAACCGAAAAGTTAGTAGGAAAATTGAATAATTAAACGACAAGGTGAGTCCTCTGTTTTCAACACTCAAGATATTTTGATTTTTAATGTGGGCAGTTATTGGTGACTTGTCAGCTTTTGTTGCTTGAACGCAAATTGTTTTTTTAATTTATATATTAGCCGCGTAATGAAACTGGAAATTCACTGATATGACACTGTAAAGTGATTTTTCCAATAACTACGGCCGTAACCCTTTTCTTTCAGTGACTTTAATTTGGTAAGTTCTTTTACCTGATGCTGATTGTTCTGTGATCCTGTGTGCCCACAGTGTTCATCCTGGAACTAAAGTTTACAAGCATGTTCCTCTGCTTTACAACAACCACATTTAGTTTATGGCGTAAATTGGTCTCAGTGTGGTAAAAATTATATACTGCTGACTTCATGTCCACATGGTTGGTGTGGTGGCTTTAGGGGTGCTAGAATGCTGGCAGTCCTAGTGTTAAAAGTTTGGAGCTTAAAATCACCTTGGATTCAACAACAATAAATCATAATTTATTTATTTTTTTAGCTTTTTTACCCTTTTATATGAAGCATTTTCAATATAGCATGTCTTCTACATATTTTAATAGGCCTACTACTTATTTATAGTGGAGTGTATCAAATAAAAATGTGTTGATTTTTGTAGTTTTTTTACAACACTGAGATTTGTCCATGATGTGTTTTTCATGTTTTTACAACCTTTGATTCCAGCAAAGCCTTTTCAGTTTTACTCATATTTAAATGTTATGAATTAGTTCAATACAATATTTCCACAACACTGCAGAATTTCAATGTCCAAAATGTAGTTGTAACAGAACCCAGGTATTTTTCATTAAGTACATTATTGTCCCAGATTTTGATTTGAAAAGATAAAATAATAATCCAAAAGGATTTTTTTTAAAGATTATAATTTAAATGATAATGAATGCCTTTGAATATTTTGTATAGGGAACACACAATGACGAAGTGGGTGGTTAAGAGAGGCGTGGAGGACGTCCAGGAACAGTTTTTCCTCCAGGGACCTGTGGGGAAGGGGAGCAGGTTTGCACCATCTCAGGCCACCACCACCAACCAGTGGACCATGAAAGTCAGAGTTATAATTTTACACACTGAGACAATTTTTAACGCCATAAACTAAATGTGGTTGTTGTAAGCAGAGGACATGCTTGTAAACTTTAGTCAGGATGAGACACTTGTGGGCACACAAGATCACAGAAACAATCAGCTATCAGGTAAAAGACTTACCAATTAAAAGTCACTGAAGAAAAGGGTTACGGCGTAGTTATGAAAAATCACTTATCAGTGTCATATTCAGTGAATCCAGTCATTACGCGGCTAATATTATAAATTAAAAAACAATTTCGTTCAAGAACAAAAGCTGACAAGGTCACCAATAACTGCCATCAGAAAATCAAAATATCTTGATGTGTGAAAACAGAGACTCACCTTTGTCGTTAATTATTCAATTTTCCTACTAACTTTTCGGTGCGGCGTTTGCATCAACCTAGCAGCATCCTTGTTCCCGAGATACAGCTCGACCGCACGGAGAGTGGCACGTACACAGCGGCGACGTCATCCAGAAAAAAACAACGTTTTTGGGCTTTGGAATTTTTTTTACAAGATTAAAAGTCCATGGCTTGATAAAAGACAATACAAAGATTAATAATTGACTGTGTTTAAAGCCGGAGGTGTCCTGTCAACAGTTTTCCAGGCCGTATCTTTAACTATTGTGGTCTATGGGAAAAAATGCTTTTTGGACCGCACAGGATTGTTTCACTACTACGCTACTTCTCCCAAAAATATGGTTTCTTCCGGTTTTCAAAAAACCAAAATGGCGACAGCCAAAACACAAAACTACTGGCTTCAAACGGCAGTTCACAAACCAATGGGTGACCTCACGGTGGGTTGCCACTTGGTTTTATTGCATGTTAAGTTGAACTCTTGAAATCTCGTACCTTCCACTTCCTCACAGTGAGTGGTTACTCTTCCATCTGAATTTCTCTTTCAGAACTCTATACATGTTGGTGTTCAAAATCTGGGTGTGTCAGATTAGGCTTGCTGTTACCACGGTAACCATGTTGTTGTTTTTTTTAACTTGCTTGTCTATAACATCAATGACAATTTCGCAGTAGCTTTGATGTGTGATGTCATCATTTCCTGTGCCTTTGATGTGTGATGTAATCATTTCCTGTGGCTTTGAATGTGTGATGTCATCATTTCCTGTGGCTTTGATGTGACATCATCAATCCTTGTGGCTTAAATCCATAAGTAACACACATCCTGCATTCTTGGAACATAGAATTCCAGAGTTTGTAATGCAAACACACTCACTGGTCGTCGTTTTGACAGCTTTTTGATTTTTTGGCAACTGTTTGTCAGCCTTTTGACTTTTTGAATAACTGTTTGTGACAACTTTTGACTTTTTTGACAACTGTTTCAACCTTTTGACTTTTTGACAACTGTTTGTCAACTGTTTGACAGCTGTTTGTCAACCTTTTGACAAACTGTTTGTCAACCTTTTGACTTTTCAACACTGTTTGAGAAAAACAGTTTTGATATGCAACACATTGGTGTAATAATGAAAGAAAACACCGAGAAGATGGAAAAAGAAACTAACAAGGTCCCAGAGGAGAGAAACGGACCTGTAAAAAGAGATCAAAATGTTTTCTGCTGAAGACATTCCGGAGATTGTGCGGGTATTTCGAGAGGCTGATGCTGATGGCTCTGGAGGACTGGACATGGATGAATTTAGAGTGGTACTATCGAGCAGTTTTATGGTTCTGTGAATAAGGAAGATCTTGAATCCTCCACATGCAGATCGATGCAAATGGTGACAAAAATGTGGACCTTTGTGAGCTACTGAACTTCCTGATGGATAGAAAGAGGCATCTGAACGTTTGGATTTTAAAAATCAACCCTTTCCAAACCATTCAAAATTATACCTGTGGATAACCAAAGAGCAATCGTCCGTGTGTTTTTCCGTCTTTTGAGAACGGTAGGAAACCCTGGTTCAGGGAGTTTGAGAAGGTCAAATCAGGACTTACAGAAAGGTCAGTACCTCTCCGTTAGCTCAAACGGTGTCTGTCAACCATGTGGACTGACAGCTGTTGACATCTCATATGAAATTTCCATTATAACAAAACTCAACAAACAATTCGTTTTGCGCACAACAAGAAAATGCATGTTAGTGACATGGTGTACATCAAAGAACTCAAAGAGGTGGCTGTGGCCACTACTGACAGGGAACTGTTATTCTATCAATTGCGATGAGTTCCCTGATAGATTTCGAGTCCGCCACTCTTTAATATTAGAGGACAATAATGGTCAGTGCATGAACTACTGGTCAATGGCACAAGATCAATTTTTCCCTTTGGTGATACAAATGGCACTCTCTATCGTTTGTTTCCAAGGATGTAAATAGAACTGGCCTCTTCAACAAAAAAGGCGTACGAGGATATCTCTCTGAAAGACGTATCGAACTGTTTATCTTTCTACTCTGTTAAGAACCGCCCTGACTACTATACAAGTGAGTACCAAAATCTCCATCTCCATGATATGATCAGTCAGATCCAATACTTTCCATCGATTGAACTCATTTGGCATCTGCGGTAGTTCAAGCAGGACTATGGCCCTCATCGCCCCTCCCATGTTAATTCAACCCGAGAAGAATCAAAAAAATGTCAGTGCCATAAAACATTTTAAGAGCAGGGAGATCAGGACTTTTTCACATGTTGTTGAATACTCCCTGTTCTGCTGAGCGTCTCGTTACCCGGTGGTACAGATGGCTTAATGCGGGTATGGTTTCCCCACAATAACACATGCTGTGACGTGTATTAACAGGACACATGAAACCATCACCCACATCATGTTTAATGAACGAGGACAAACTTCTTGTCAGTTTAATCTGAGGACATGAATGTACGCGTGTGGTCCGAAGACGGCTGGATGTGTAGGCACAAGTTTTTCAAGTTCTTGGTATGGGACATGCTCCAATCTCAGTATGTGTTACAATGTACAAAACAATGAGTTAGTCCTAGCTAATTCAACTATAGGAAAATGTCTTGGAAGAGGAACTGATGTTTTTAAAAAAATGCTGACATCACATGACAAGCCTGTGTGTTCTGCACTCTATCACAGCATTTTCAAACAAGTTGTCTCTGTTTGCCAGAATGGTGTGGGTGACAGTGTGGGACGTCTTATCAGGACAGGCCACCATGCCAGTTTAAGGTCACTCTGGATCCGCATGTGGGGCTCACAGCCATATCATTTGATGAATCACAGCGCAGACTAATCAACAATGTCCCAGGATGGCAAAGTGAGACTGTGGAAACTTCAAACAGTGGAACAGAACTTGCTGTTCTTCTGTGACCGTCCAAGGCAGGTGACAGGTATCGTCTGCAATAAAAAATAGGATGTTTGTAGCAGGAAGGAAGCAAGACCATTTTGACCTAGAGATATGGAGGGACATGACAACAAGATTTTTGGAGCAGATCATTTAGATGACATTCCTCCTTGGATGTGCATGAGAACACACTGATTACCGCCTCCCAGCAAATGGAAATATCATTATCTGGGATGCGACACTGCTCGAAAGTTCTATCAGGATCAATGCCAATGAGAAATCCTCGAACAATCATGGCGAGATAAACCGTGCTTCTAGGCGGACTGGAATCTGTGGCTGTTGAGAAGAAAGCCAAAAAACGTCTAATAGACAGCAAAAAATCTCAAGATAAAAAAATCAACAACGGTGAAGACACTGGACAGTACAGTCCTCTTATTAAATGTCTGAGACCAGGGTGGATCACTTTTTCCACAGCCACAACTGCTGACATTTCTAACAGATGGCTCATCTATGCCTTGGTCTGTTATTAGCCAAGGGAGGCTTGCTAAGAAAGTTAGGGCTGTGAAGGATGACGGTGCAGTCGTTACACCATGTCACACACTGATGTCCAGTGAACAGTCTCTATTGACAGGGAAGTACTGGCAGGATTTTTACCTGTGGGGACAATTCAGGGATTTGGGTTTAAAAAACAGACAGATGAAGGGCATTTGAGAATATAAAAGGGTGGGCTGGTATCATTGTGTCCCAACCTCCACTGTTTGGGCTCCCTGGAAAGCTCATCTCACAAGGGGGTGTGAGTGTTGTTTGTGATCCCACTTGTAGTCAATAAATTACGCAGGTTTGGACAACAATGTCGGTATGGACAAACACAGGCTTGCTAACAAGGCCTCTTTGGGGAGATCAATGGGATTTCCAAAACTCAGCCCCTGACGATGCTGACCAGGAACAGGAAGACGGAATGCGCTCAGAAAGAGCCAATTAGTTCCTTTGCCATTCTCTGAAAACCCACCACCATCATTCCTCACGCAACACCTGACTACACGGACCTCTTTAAGAGAGTTGAAAAGGTAAACCTGTACCTCCCTCTATTCCACTATACACTCCTGCTGAATTTTCTGCTGAAATCGCAAGTATAAGCATGAACAATTGCGTAAACTTCAGGTGGAAGTAGATTTGCAAGAATATCGAAAACTGTGAACTAGGAAAAGCGAGGTTGATCTGGTAAGAAAGCAACAAGGACAAAGAAGGAGACTGGAGACAAAAACAACATGAATGTTTACACACCCACTCTGAAGAAGCTACAGCTCACACAAAACCAAACTCATCGAAGCCAAAAAAAAAACAAAAAAAACCTCCCCATCAGATCCCCGCTCGTCAGAGGTCGCACTGACCTTGAAGAAAGTTCTCCTCCACATTTGGACATGGACTAAATCCAAATGTGGACAACCTCTGCTCAAACGTCAGTGTCCCTCCGCCATGTCCACCAAACATCCTGCATCACCCATCCTTAATGATCAGCTCAGCAAACACAACTCAGGCCACAGCCGCCTAGACCCCGTCAACACAGGATGTATACTGAGGCTATTGAAGACCTCGCCGCAACACGCAGGAGACACTGACACACGCAACACAGGCAGTCCCTGTAAATAGAGAAAGCATGTACGCTTACCACCCATCTCTCGAAAAGGTTTCAGCTCACACATGGGCCGGACTCAGGATAAGACACAGCCGCCTCAGACCCCACCACATAGGCTCTACTAGGCTATGAAGAAACTCGCCGCACATACCAGAGACCAACTGGTGCAGAAGGCAGGAGTCTGAACACAAAGGAGGAAAACTACGCCTACCAACCACCTCTGAAAAGGTTCAGCTCACAAGGCCCGGACTCAGGATAAGACACAGCCGCCTCAGACGCCCACCCACCACAGGCTGCTAACCTGAGCTATGAAGAACTCGCCGCACATACAGAGACCAACTGGTGCAGTAAGGCAGGAAGTCTGAACACCAAAGGAAGGAAACTAGCGCCTACCACCACCTCTGAAAAGGTTCAGCTTGAACTATTGCCTAAGTCAGTTTAAGCCACAGCCGCCTCAGACCTCGCCGCTCAACAAAGGATCTACTGAGGCTATGAGAGCTCGCGCACACGCAGAGATCAGCTGAACACCGCAAACCAAGGAAGTCTGTAATAGAGAAA
>NW_019206975.1:0-105 GCF_002260705.1 Seriola dumerili
AAAGTCATAATAATGTCATAGTATAGTAAGGCATAAAAAATCATAGTCTAGTAAGGAATAAAAACCTCATAAAAACGTCATAGTATAGTAAGGCATTAAAAGTCA
>NW_019206976.1:0-150 GCF_002260705.1 Seriola dumerili
TCGGTATTAATGCTTCTAGTTGCCGATCACCTCAAAACCAATCAGCTGTGGTTAAAACTCTGTGTCTGCGTCTGAGAGAAGCATTGTGTGCTGTGTGGTGTCGTCCTACACCCCACCTTGTTCAATGCACTGGCCTGCGTCAGGCCACCA
>NW_019206977.1:0-135 GCF_002260705.1 Seriola dumerili
AGACAGGAAGTGGCATTAATACTAATTAATAATAAAAAATGAAACAGCACCAATTGTACCAATATTGTATAATAGTAACCCGAACACCCATGTTGCAAGGAGCAGCGTATTAATGGTAATAATACAGTAAATAAG
>NW_019206978.1:0-107 GCF_002260705.1 Seriola dumerili
CGTCATAGGATAGTAAGGCATAAAAAGTCATAGTATAGAGTAAGGCATAAAAAGTAATACTATAGTACGGCATAAAAAGTCATGAAAACGACATTGTATAGTAAGGC
>NW_019206979.1:0-115 GCF_002260705.1 Seriola dumerili
TTGATTTCCTGAACCACTAACACTGAAGGAATCCAAACCAGGAGAAGAGAAGAAGCTTACAGCAATGGTGGTGAACACAACAACTCCCATGATCCCATGCTATTTCATGACGTCA
>NW_019206980.1:0-106 GCF_002260705.1 Seriola dumerili
ACGGTTTATAAAAACAAACAAATGCTGTTGCACTTTTGAAAGAAGCCGGTTGAAAATTCCTGGTGTATTTTTTTTTCTAGTTGTGGCTGTTATTCCCTCGGGTTCT
>NW_019206981.1:0-156 GCF_002260705.1 Seriola dumerili
GAGTGTAAATTACGTCTCACCGTTTGAACATTAAAACTTACTAATGTAAAAAGGTGTGTTTATAGCTGAGAGAAGTCAGACTTTGTTTCTAGAAACATTTTGACATGAATGACATTAAAAATAAATCAGGAAAATAGTGAAAATAAAGAAACCAGA
>NW_019206982.1:0-304 GCF_002260705.1 Seriola dumerili
AGAGTTTGTGTTGTTGCTGCACTGAGACACATTAGACTGTCAGCTGTTCTTGTTGTTTTGTCCACCGCCCTGTCAGAGGAAGCTCCTCATTCAGACAAATATCACCAACAAATCACATATTTCTCTACAAAGTGTCTTCAATTCCCTTTAACCACGTCATCCTCTCACCTGAAAAATTACAATTTGTGGGTTTGCTGATAGGTATTACACCAACAACGCACCTGCTCATATAAAGACTAGATTATGCAGAAACAGTTGCAGCTACACACAGTATATACAACACAGTAAACACACACACACACAC
>NW_019206983.1:0-105 GCF_002260705.1 Seriola dumerili
GAACCACTCTGGAGGATGAATGACATCAGAACAAACACATTTGAACATTTACATAATTTAAAGGAACAGTCTGACATTATTATTATCATTAGCTCATTAGCTCAT
>NW_019206984.1:0-817 GCF_002260705.1 Seriola dumerili
GTCTGGAGAAGGCTACACTATGGACCCATCTGAGGTGGCCCCAGTCCAAGCCTTGAAGGAGAAAGCGCCTACAACAGTGGGGGAGCTGAGAAGAGTAATGGGATTCCTCTCATACTACCGAACCTACATCCCAAACTTCTCCAGAATAGCCCAGCCTCTCTACCAGCTGCTCTCAACAACACCTGATCAACTGAACAGAGGGAAGGTCAGGGCCACCACCAGGAAGAAAGGTAACCTCCCACCTAACACTCCTATACAGTGGACAGAGGACCACCAAAAGACATTGAACTCTCTCATAGACAAGCTGATAGAGCCTCCTGTTCTGGGGTACCCAGAGATGACCCAACCATTCGTCCTCCACACAGATGCATCCCAGGAGGGATTGGGAGCAGTACTTTATCAGAGACAGAATGGCAAGATGGTGGTTATAGGCTACGGGTCCAGGACTCTAACGCCACCTGAAAAGAACTATCACATGCACTCAGGGAAATTAGAATTTTTAGCACTAAAATGGGCAATATGTGAACGTTTTCGAGATTATCTGTATCATGCCCCACACTTTGTAGTATATACAGATAACAATCCCTTAACCTATATCCTCTCAACAGCTAAGCTAAATGCTACAGGTCATAGGTGGGTGGGTGAGCTGTCCGAGTTTGATTTCTCCATTAAGTATAGGCCGGGAAAAAGCAACGCAGATGCGGATGGCCTATCCCGCATGCCATTAGACATAAATGCGTTTATGACACAGTGTACAGAGGAGGTGGGTCAGGAAGTGTTCAGTGCAGCAGTGCAGGGAGTCTGTGTGCAGGGAGAC
>NW_019206985.1:0-103 GCF_002260705.1 Seriola dumerili
CAGGTAAGAGAGGGAGGAGCGATGTGAGTCTGTGCCTTTTTGCCCTGGCAGAGCTCAACCCAGTTGATCCAAGTCATGCTGCTGTGATCACCTCCTTCTGTTC
>NW_019206986.1:0-120 GCF_002260705.1 Seriola dumerili
TTAAACCACAATATATTTTTTAGTATTAAAAAAAAAAAACTAGTTGGTTGAAGATTATACTAATATACTAATACTAATGACTGCAATACATTGCCTTGTATGATATTGTGTCAGTGTCTG
>NW_019206987.1:0-114 GCF_002260705.1 Seriola dumerili
GTGAGAGAAGTGCCAACAGAAGCCTGAAACCTTCTCAAGGCCATGGGTTTCATCTGGGGCTCCAGTTTCTTCTGGTCTCTTCTGAACAGGTTCCATGCATTGATGACTGCCACT
>NW_019206988.1:0-116 GCF_002260705.1 Seriola dumerili
ACCCATCTTTGCAATTCTTTTCTGTAAAGCTTTAAATGTCCCATATTTTACACTTTTCCTGTGTTTTTTTTGAATTATTGATCCATAAGAAGATATATTTGTGGTTTTAGAACCAA
>NW_019206989.1:0-482 GCF_002260705.1 Seriola dumerili
ATATATATAATAATAATCTCTGTGTGTTTGTTTATAAAACCTTTTAAAGTTCCTCTAATGTTTCTAACGCCTTAATATGAACTTTAACAGGAAGTATTAAAAGCTTTGTGCACATGTTTTCATCACTGCTGGTTTAGTACTGACTCACAGAGACGAGTCAGACTGAAGCAGCAGAGGTCGACGTGTCCTGACCTGCGGTCATCAGGATCGGTCAAGTTACAAAAACACACAAAACACTACATTTCCCATGGTGCAGCTGGATGGTGTCGTTCATCAGATCCCCCCTGCCTCCAGTTTGTAATTCACTCCGCTGAGATAAAGCTGATGAATAAAAAACATAATAAACTCCACAAACTCATGATGTGAACTTCCTGTCTGTGAATGAGCACAGGTGTCACTAACAACAGCAACCATGAATTATTCCCTCACCTCTTCTTCATCTTTTATTCCTCCACGCTGGCGACAGTCAGAGCGGCAGCCAT
>NW_019206990.1:0-145 GCF_002260705.1 Seriola dumerili
TACTATACTATGTCATTTTTTCACTTTCTTTGCCATACCCTAGTATGTAGTTTTTGTCAATTTTTAGGCTTTAATATAAAATGACATCTTTAAATCTCCGAATATTATGATGTTTTTTGATGTTTTTATGCCTTAAAACACGATG
>NW_019206991.1:0-143 GCF_002260705.1 Seriola dumerili
TTTTTATTGTTGCTGTTGTCTTTAAGGTCCTTGCACAGTAGCTCTGGTGTAAAACTGACAGTAAACTCGTTTTAATATAATGGGTTGTAGAAGTAATCCTAAAGCACCTTTTTCTCAGTTCAGAAGAAAAGTCAAAACTCTAG
>NW_019206992.1:0-186 GCF_002260705.1 Seriola dumerili
GTAAGGCATAAAAACGGCATACTGTGGTGAGGAATAAAAATGTCAAAAAGCATAATTGTATAATAAGGTATAAAAACTTCATAGTATAGTAAGGCATAAAAACAGCATAGTATAGTGAGGCATAAAAAGGTCAAAAAACGCCGAAAGGCATAAAAATGTCGAAAAACGTCATAGTATATTAAGGCA
>NW_019206993.1:0-133 GCF_002260705.1 Seriola dumerili
TCTATAACTCTCATTTAGCTTTTCTTGATGTGTCTTTCTTTAAAATGAGGTGTGCTCCTAAGGTTTACTTTCCATGTTCTGAAACAAATCACCATCCAGAAGCAGCTACTATAAGAAATTGAAACCTTCATGA
>NW_019206994.1:0-134 GCF_002260705.1 Seriola dumerili
AGTGTATTGGAAGCGCTCCTCCTCTTCCCTGCAGTTCCCCAGCACCCAGGAAACCAGAGCAGCTCGGTGGACTGCAGCTCGGCCCTCGGCTGACCAGTGTTGGAAATATTATCAGTCAGTCGATCAGTCAGTCA
>NW_019206995.1:0-137 GCF_002260705.1 Seriola dumerili
CCCCCAGTTTTACTTTGGGGGCAAGTTTGATATTTGTCACTTTAATATGTTTTAATTTGTCTGTTTGCACAAAGTGATGAGGTCACAGCACAGATACTAAATATCAACGCTGAACATACTCTAAATGTAAACATAAA
>NW_019206996.1:0-142 GCF_002260705.1 Seriola dumerili
AGTTTACTTTTTCTACTTAGTCGTATTAGCTGGGTTTCTTTTCTTTTCTTTTGCACTTCTGCGAAAAATAAAAGCAATTTTTAATTTATTTTTTTCAAGTCAGTGGTCTGTGTGTGTGTTGTGTTGTTATGCGAGTAAAGCT
>NW_019206997.1:0-122 GCF_002260705.1 Seriola dumerili
TTTTGGAATTTCAAATGTAAAGAAAAGGCAAAAAAAAAAGAAAGAATAATTTACAGTTTAACAAGTTTAACAAGACTAAGCGTCTACAGGCCCCCGAGCAGCTCTGTTCAGGCACAGTGGCT
>NW_019206998.1:0-122 GCF_002260705.1 Seriola dumerili
ATGCCATCTACATATAGAAAACTCAGATGGTAACACCCACGCAGACAGTAACACCCGTGATTAAGGCAAATTACTTGGACAGATGATCACAGTTCAGTCCATCCTCCTTGTTGGTTGAGTCA
>NW_019206999.1:0-135 GCF_002260705.1 Seriola dumerili
AAGAGTTTGACATCAGTCCCATCAGTCCCATAATTCCCTATGCAGACTGTATTATTCTCCCTCTAACCAGCACTGCACAGTCTTATGCTACTGTAACGATATCTCAGTAACACCTTGAGGGAATTTCTTCAGATT
>NW_019207000.1:0-128 GCF_002260705.1 Seriola dumerili
TGAGTCCTGACAGAGTTACTGCATCTTGGTTCTTCTTCAGTGGTCGAGATGCCCACCGTGTGTCCTCTCTCTTTTTGATTCTGTATTCTACTCTGGTTTCTACAGTGGCAGAGTCTGGTTCAGACACT
>NW_019207001.1:0-105 GCF_002260705.1 Seriola dumerili
GCATCGCTGGAATCACTTTAGTTTCATTGACATATACATGCTTATGTCTTTTATGGGTATGTGTACATTTATTTATTTATTTATTTATTTTCCTCTGTGAAATGA
>NW_019207002.1:0-126 GCF_002260705.1 Seriola dumerili
TCAACTAATAATCACAGTCTGTCTAAGTATTCTATTAAGCAAAGATATTAACCATTTGTGGGCATATTATCCATTTAAGTTAAAATCATTCAAATACTTTTATTGTAGTCTGATACAGGAAGGTTC
>NW_019207003.1:0-206 GCF_002260705.1 Seriola dumerili
CCCCTCACCCCACCCCCTACACACAAGAGACTCCCACTGAGGCACAACGTGTGATTTTGAACAAGTTAAAACACAGAGGTGTCGGGACGATGCCGCTGAGGAGAACATGGGAATTCCCCCACCAGGCCCGAAAGAGAGAGAGAACATGAAGCTGCTGCCTCCAGGTGTGGAGCTGTGATGGATGATAACGGGGGGGGGGGGGGCCC
>NW_019207004.1:0-138 GCF_002260705.1 Seriola dumerili
GTGTGAATTGCACTGGAACTGCATTTACTAAAGATGCAGATATCAACAAAAATAATAATGTAAAAATCATCAAAAAAATCACGTCGATGAGAAATGTACCGATATTTCTATTTTTAGGTTATTTTTAGATTTTTAGTC
>NW_019207005.1:0-183 GCF_002260705.1 Seriola dumerili
GGATCTTTGAAAGTCTCTGAACACACATGGCAACTCAGGTAACTTTCAACCAGAGCGACTTTTTCAGCCATTTCCTTGGTATCTTGATTATATTTAACAGCAAAACTCACCAAGTCACTGTCTCTTCAACGTTCTGCTTACAGTCCCGTCACACCCTGTAATGACATCTGAGCAGCGATGACA
>NW_019207006.1:0-109 GCF_002260705.1 Seriola dumerili
CTATTCTGTTCTATTCTATTCTATTCTATTCTATTCTATCCTTCAGGTGGGTGTGTTGATTTTCGCCACTATCGTCGGTAACGTCGGCTCGATGATCACCAACATGAAC
>NW_019207007.1:0-342 GCF_002260705.1 Seriola dumerili
CAGCTCTAGAGAAGCAGAGTGATACAAAGGTGAGAGGAGGCTCATGTTTAAAAAACTCTGCCACTTTCTGAAACAGCTGCTCACTGTAGTTTCTACCAAACAGACTAACTGTGCACAGTGAAGCTCATCATTCAGCCTGTAAAAGTCTTCATCTTGCAAAGTCTCTGAACTCTGTTAGATCCAGCTCATCAAGGTTCACCAACACACTGCTCCCTCCTTCTGTAGCTGCTTCTCTCCTCCACCACGGCCCTTTAATTACTGAACTCTGTAAATCAGTCATGTTCATCAGCTGCAGGAAAAATATGATCTTTGATCAGATCATTTCACAAGAAACAAGCAGCC
>NW_019207008.1:0-185 GCF_002260705.1 Seriola dumerili
CTTACTATACTATGACGTTTTTATGCCTTACTATATTATTTCATTCTTATGACTTTTTATGCCCAGGTATACTATGACGTTTTTATGACTTTTTATGCCTTACTATACTGACTTTTATTTCACTTTTCATGCCTTACTAAAGTGACGTTTTTTTCACTTTTTATGCCTTACTATAGTACAATTTT
>NW_019207009.1:0-612 GCF_002260705.1 Seriola dumerili
ACTAAACTTACCTGTTGCACCTGACCTCTGACTGCCCCGCTGACATGTGTCTCTCAGAGGTCAAAGTGAAGATTCTTGCGCCTAAATCTCCTCCGTTGCACAGACATCTTCAGTGAAGAGCTGGAGGGCGAATCCGGTCGCGTCTGAGCTCTCAGAGGACACCTGTGATCGTTATCTAAGATGAGCCACACAGGACAGGAAGTGCTGTGTGGGTGGTATGTGCACGCACTGCTTCAGACAGCCTTGCAATGGACGGTTGTCGCGCGTGAACAAGGTGGAGAACGTGGAGAGCAGGAACGTGAGCGCATCTTTTGGTGTATTTTGATCGGTGTTATTCTCTTATTGAGTGCACATCAACGCACATCTGATGATCTTAACTCTACAACAGGTGAGACCGAGGATTAGATTCATTTAAATTTGAATCAAGTTCAAACAAATTAAACATGTAATCTGTTCAAATCAAATCAATTCAATCACAACACATCCATGAACTGCAGAATTAACATTCTGTTGATTAGCAGTGTTTTCCACTGTACCATGTGGGAGGCAGGCTGATGTTACTGTAAAGCAGATGTGTTTTACAGAATCAGCCTTCTTCCTTTTTTTTTTTTT
>NW_019207010.1:0-109 GCF_002260705.1 Seriola dumerili
GAGTAAGAGAACGAACCGGCACTGTGAACGGCACGAACAAGGACCGTGTGTTAATTGTCTGTCGAGAACGAGTTATCTGGCCGCTCTTATCCCCCGCAGGGCCCGTGGA
>NW_019207011.1:0-101 GCF_002260705.1 Seriola dumerili
GTGTGTGTGTGTGTGTGTGTGTGTCCGCGTGCGTGCGTGTGTCAGAGAGGAGAGGCTGCAGGCCGACACCAAAACGCTGTAGAGAACATTAAGCAGAGTTT
>NW_019207012.1:0-111 GCF_002260705.1 Seriola dumerili
CATAAGTACACATACATCTATCCATCTATATATATATATATATGTATATAGATAGATGTATTTGTGTTTGTGTGTGTGTGTGTGTGTTCCAGAGCCCGGTCGCCCGGGAAC
>NW_019207013.1:0-542 GCF_002260705.1 Seriola dumerili
AAAAAATAATAAGATATAAAAATAAAATAGAATGAACACTTAAAATACAATCCACATAAAAACCAGTGTTTATCAACTCTGGGCCACTTGTCAGGTTCCAGTTGTCCATTATTTGTACATCACCACATTTATTTAAACCACAACATATACATGACTGCCACCTGGTGGCAGCAAAAGGCTCATTCTACTCCAATGAAACGGCTCATACAGTATTTCTGTTATCTTTCAAAATTAAGAAAACAGTCGGACAAATGAAGTAAAATGGATGAATTCAAATCAATCTGACAAACATGTTTCTGATCAAATGATGGCGTGTTTATTCAGCTTCTTCCAATTTCACCTAGTAACTGTTTATATGACAATTAAGAGATCAATTATTTTTTCATAAAAACCTAATGGCTTCAACTGTTGTGTTCAAATTACCTGTTAAATTGCCTCCTTTTATGAAGAGTCTTTTAACACCACAGCGCTCCCATCTAAAAACTGTTTCATTTTTTTACCGACTGGATTTGGTTTGCTTGTATGAATTTGAGTTTTATACA
>NW_019207014.1:0-143 GCF_002260705.1 Seriola dumerili
CAATTTAATGAGAAAAATGACGCAGCTATGCAGTTATATTTTTGTAGCACTTCTCCAATCAGGCCTTTTTTTTAGCATCACCACAGATCATCAACAGAAACTCGCTGTGTTTTCTTTCTTACTTACGTGTTGAGTGTCTGGAC
>NW_019207015.1:0-286 GCF_002260705.1 Seriola dumerili
GACTCTCCAGGATCACGGAGCCAGCTGAACGACAGACAACTGGTTTTAGACTCTACACATGATCAAAGTTCAAAATGGTGGCTGTTCCAGAGCGTGCTCCCTGACCTCTGCCCCACGCTAACTGCTCTGACTGTGAGAGTCATCAGTGTAAAGATGTGGTTTGTTGACAGTAAGAAATCACCTCCCTCATCATTTAACAGGTGAGTTATACAGACTTCAGTTGAAGTCGATGGGAGACGTAAGATGTCTGTGTGAATGTGTCCGGACAGAGTCGCTGTGCGTTCGA
>NW_019207016.1:0-155 GCF_002260705.1 Seriola dumerili
CACATGCTCAGTGTAGGTTATGGTCATGTGATGTGTGTTTTTAGAGAGAATATTTTAGAGAGAGGGAGGTATAACATGGAACAAAGGCCCACCTGAGACGAGTTCTGTTATCTGCCTGTAACCAACACACACACACACACACACACACACACACA
>NW_019207017.1:0-115 GCF_002260705.1 Seriola dumerili
AGGAATGATTACAGCAACCAGTAACTCTCAGTGCATGTGTGGCTTTAAGTGTTTGAAATGTGACAGAAATATGTGTCCTACGCTGCCCCCTCCTGGTCCTGCTGCAGTAAGACAG
>NW_019207018.1:0-111 GCF_002260705.1 Seriola dumerili
AGTTCTGATATTGTTGTAGAAGAATGTATAACTGTTTTGGTCACAGTGTAACGCCCAAGATTTGTCATTGTATCCAAATATACATTCCTCCGAGTACCCTGCTCTGCTGAT
>NW_019207019.1:0-158 GCF_002260705.1 Seriola dumerili
CAAGATCACATGTTGTGCTTGAAACAAAAACAAAAAAAAACATGTTATCCATCAGCACAACCTCGGTGCTTTTTCCATACCCACATATTACGGGGCTTTGACAACTGTCAAGTAACGACGGCTGGTGTCAAATGTCAGAATGAGGTCGGCTGAGGCAG
>NW_019207020.1:0-136 GCF_002260705.1 Seriola dumerili
ACTGTCATTCGGTTGTTCGTGGCGATCTGTGTTGCCCGTGTGCAGACTCGCCTCCGCGCTGTGTACCAGTGCTTGTGTGGTTGTGGTTAATTGATTTGAGCCGAGTGAAACAATGTGAAGAGCTAAGGTTGTGTGT
>NW_019207021.1:0-314 GCF_002260705.1 Seriola dumerili
CTAGAAGTTTCTGCCTCTGATCTCTGATCAACAAAGTCGAGCTTTGTCTTTGTCAGATAACGAGATAATTATCTCCTTATCTCGAGATAACAAAAGATCGTTTTCTCCTGATAATATCTCGGGATAACGGGATAAAAAAGTATTTGCAGGTACGGCCTTTCTCAGCTTCCGTACCTTTATAAATAAAACACAGTGAATAAAAGAGAAGTGAGAAGCATCACCACGACCCCCTCACCTCCGGTCAGTGCAGACCCTCACAGCTGTTCAGGTCCTCTGTCGTCAGTCAGGTGGTAATTAACAGGAAGCAGCTGTGC
>NW_019207022.1:0-118 GCF_002260705.1 Seriola dumerili
GAGATACAAGTCAACATCTCTAACCATCAAGGTAATGTGCAACTGAGCTATTTTGGCATGCTTATATTCCAGTATGGAGTATAGAGTGCCATACACATGATGAACCAAACATACAGAT
>NW_019207023.1:0-189 GCF_002260705.1 Seriola dumerili
ACAGACTAAGTACATACATACATTTGTACATACTTAGATTAGCTCTGTAAAAATCGACACATTCACACCTGAAGTTTCATCTGGACTGGATCACAGAAAAAGAAAAGACAAAATAAAAGTTGTTTCCTTTGTGTTCTTGTCCATTGTTCTTGTCCATTTTATGCAAATGAGACTGTCCTGTAAAAGAAA
>NW_019207024.1:0-144 GCF_002260705.1 Seriola dumerili
GTGAAAACTTTATTTAAACCCTGTCAACATTTAGTTTGCACTCATGTAGCCCTGTTCCCTCATTAAATAAAAACACTGGCTCTGCATTACTTTTTATACGTGTGGCCAGGATGGATGGGTTTTTGGGATGTCATATATACACTT
>NW_019207025.1:0-125 GCF_002260705.1 Seriola dumerili
CTGGTTTTAATGTCAAAGTCCTGATTGGAAGTTGTGATTCGTATCTTTCCCCACTTTGACCTTTCTTTCAAATGTTTGTCTGCTCAGTGCTATTCTTCAGCCACAATGCTGTCTTCTATTTACAA
>NW_019207026.1:0-105 GCF_002260705.1 Seriola dumerili
ATAGATCCATTGATTAACTGATTAGGTAATAAAGTCTTATAACAGATGATAATATAAAATAGATGTAAAATACAGACATTTATGTTATAGATTCATTATCATTAA
>NW_019207027.1:0-136 GCF_002260705.1 Seriola dumerili
TCCCACAGCCAACCAGTCTCTGCAACCAGAATTGCAACCAAATATCTTATTTGCTTGACAGCCTGGCACTTACTGTCAGCACAGAGGATGTCAGAAAAGTACTCCAGGGTGTTAACCCCAGGAAAGCAAATGGTCC
>NW_019207028.1:0-145 GCF_002260705.1 Seriola dumerili
ACTTCTTCACAGTAATGTTCATGTTTTATCTCTGTTGGTCTATAGAATGGCCAAGATGATATACCAGTTCACGGAGGGAATGAATGCTTTTGGAAAGCTGTGGGACTTGGTCATGGAGAACTGGATTGCCTTTCTGCCTCTGTTC
>NW_019207029.1:0-130 GCF_002260705.1 Seriola dumerili
TGCAAGAATCATGTTCACATGGTTGTAAAGTAAAGGAGAGGACTTTACTTGTTAGAGCAAACTTTGTTGCATACAGCGCTACAACAACAAGAACATGAATGACCTGTGATGACCTCCTAAAATGGTGATC
>NW_019207030.1:0-130 GCF_002260705.1 Seriola dumerili
GATGTTCCACATGCTGACTTAAAAGCACTTCAACACACCGAAGACGGATGAATGTCGGAGCATGTGAACGCAGCGCGAGTGCCAAGCCGGCTATGTTGGAGCGTTCAGGAAAATCTGTTGTTTTGCATAT
>NW_019207031.1:0-114 GCF_002260705.1 Seriola dumerili
CCTAACTCTCTTATTATTTTATGCATCCACGTTAAAAACATTATATTGATGTTTATTCCTAAATTCAAAATCTGCTTTTTTGGATGCACATAAGCTAATGTTATCTGTTTTAAA
>NW_019207032.1:0-169 GCF_002260705.1 Seriola dumerili
TATGTGTTTCTTCCAAAGGCCTCAGGCTCGTAGAGAGGCTGGTGTGAAGCTGGTCACTTTTCGAAGCAAGCAAGAACTAAAGCAAGACCAAGGCTGGAAAGGTAGAGCTAAAGGTAATGAAGAAACCTATGCGTAAACATGAACAAGAAGATTTAATATGAAAGTGCAA
>NW_019207033.1:0-103 GCF_002260705.1 Seriola dumerili
TTTTGACGTTTTATCCCATGCTATACTATGACGTTTTTTCGTATTTTTCTGCAATGTTATACTTTAATGTTTTTTTGACGTTTTATGCCATGCTATACTATGA
>NW_019207034.1:0-130 GCF_002260705.1 Seriola dumerili
TACAGCTTTTTAATTTCTACAACCATTTTTACAGTGTATTTAATAGAAAAATATACATTCTGGGATTTTGTGGATATTATCATTTCTCACATCAGCTGCCAAAATATTACAAACAGACTAATTTTGGTGA
>NW_019207035.1:0-105 GCF_002260705.1 Seriola dumerili
TTTTAAGATGTGCCAACTTTTCCACCTATTTCAGCTTTTATTGATTGATTTATTCATTTATTGTTTAAATGAGAACAAAAACAAACATTTGGAAACGAAGCTTGA
>NW_019207036.1:0-313 GCF_002260705.1 Seriola dumerili
AAAAGATGCCAGGTTTCAGGAGTACAATAAACAGTGGGTAACCCCACTTAAAATGCCACATGAGACACTTTATGAAGCCTGATATAGTTCTGTGAAAATGAATGTCTTCTGTGGAAATTTAAAGAAAGTGAACAGTGTGTGATTTACTGTTATAATGTCAGTCACTTCAGTTCATAAGTTTGGTTTGTTGAAATTGTTCATGCATTGTTCATGCATCATGCACAGCTTTTATTTTTCTATCAATAAATAGAGTAGCCTACAAGGCAGGGAGTAACTCAACCCTCTTGAATAGTTTCTACCTCAGTTTGTATGG
>NW_019207037.1:0-142 GCF_002260705.1 Seriola dumerili
AAATAAAATAAATGTCATGTACCTGTTTCCCTTCTTGGTGTGTTGAGAAGAGCATATGTTGCATGTGGATCAGCTGACGTTTCATTGGCTGTAAGAAACACATGACAAAAGAAAATAAAAGACATTTGTAATAAAAAAAGAA